>NC_133618.1:616088681-616388681 GCF_048593235.1 Sminthopsis crassicaudata | reverse complement strand
TCAGCACTGAAACTCATAATTCATCCATCCCTCTGCCCTTGGGGTCTCTCTGGATTACTGGGTGAAGAAGAGAGCTCCTCCCAGACATTCCCATGCCAGTTATCTTTTCATTCCTCACCCAGCTGGACTTCTTTAGATTTTTCCATTGTGCTCCCAAGTACTTTCCCTTTGTCCCTACCTTCCAACCTTGCCTTCCTTTTGTGTGTTGTCTTCCCTCATTGGATTATAATTTCCTTGAAGGCAGAGAATGTTTTTCTTTACAGAATTTGTATTTCCAGTATTTCCTACAGTGCTTGATACTTAGTACCACTTAAAAGTTTATTGGTCCACCTACACAAAACAATCAAAAGTGAATGGTGCAAAATAGTAAAAAACAAAGTTGACCCCCCCAAAAAAGAGATGTAAGTAAACACCTTCCCCTGCTCTTTTGGGGTCTATAGGTGTGAAACATTGTATGTATTAAGCATCAAAAATTTTAATGTGCTAATCATTCGTACCATTTTTCTCTTCTATTTTTATTTCTTTAAAACTTTTTTTTTTTTTAAATAAAATGGCTCTCTAGGAGCTTTATGGGAGGGGGAGAGGGAATCTAAGTGACTTAAAACAATATCTATCAAGGAAAATGTTTTTTAAATTAACTTTGTAAGATAGAGGAAACATGGCTAGATACCAGTTTTTATGACAAATATCTTTGGGTTTTAGTGGTCTACAAGGTCAATATTATTCAACAGTGTGATTTGGTAGCTAAAGAAGCTATTATGACAGGCAATATATTTCCCAGAGCTAGGAAGGTCCTTGCTTTAATCTGTACTAGTCAAACCATATCTAAGGAATTGGTCTGTGTTCAGAGAAGCACATTAGGACTCATTTTATGGAGGGTCCAGAAGAAGGTAAGCAAGAACTATGTGTTCAATATCATGCCTTATAGATGCATTGAAAAATGAATGTTAGTTTTTTTTTTAAGAAATCAAGCCTCATTGGAGATGTTAGTTGTATTTTAAGTACTTAATTACTATTATGAGGAAGATGAATTATTTATGTTTTATTTGGCTCCAAAGGACTGATCTAACAAAATCAGTGAAAATTGCAAAAGACATGGATTTAAACCTGATGTTAGGGGGGAAATTTTTAAAATGCAATAATTGGGGCTATTTCAAGGTGAAATGGGTTTCCCCAGGATTGTAGTGAATCCCTCCTCACTGAATTTCTTCAGATTCAATGACTATATGACCCCTCCTACCCTAACCCATTTTTTTCTGTTTGTTGTTCTTTGTTGCCAGTTGATATGGATGGTTTCAGAATTCTCCATAGCTCCAACATCCAGGGATTCTGTGTTTTATTGTATGTACCTCGTTTTACTGAAAAGGAAAACTAAGATTCTGAGAACTAAAAGAACTCCCTATCTCCTTTACTCACTGGTATTTTCATTGATGATGATGATTCCATTCATTAAATTTAAAGAAATGTTTATTAAATACCTATGGGGCCTGTGCAAGTAGCTGAAGATACAACGAAGACAAATAAAATATATCTCATTTCTGAGGAGTTTCTGATTAAATTGGTGTAATAGGAGTAGAGCATATATGCAGATTAGAACAATCAAAATCCAAATGACTTGGGGCAAAGGAAACCAAAATGGTCTAGGAAAATTTGAAGATCATGTAGTAGAGGAAAGCAGCAAGTGTCCTAGTGGATAGAGAAATGGTTCAGAAATATCTGAGTTGAATCTGGTGTCCAATTTTTACTAGTGTAGCTCTGCACAAGTCACCTAATCTCAGTTTTCTCAAAGTAAAATTGAGGTAATAGTTTTAAGGATAAAATGAGAAAATTGTGTTTAATAATAAGGTTTTGCACATAGCAGTCATTATATGAATATTTATTCCCTTTCTGTACAAGTTGGAAGGTTCTTTAGATATCCTACTTCAATCTTCTATTTTTACTGGGACCTGGGAATGATAAGTGCCTTTGCCAGTCATATTTGAGCAAAGATTCTCTGACTTTAAATCTAGTTTTGTTTTTGTTTTTTTATTATATTAGGAGGGAACACTTTAATCTGGGGATAGAGGAGGTAATGGATGGCTTCATAGATGATGATGCTTGAGCAAGACCTTGAAGAAATAGAAGGAATTTAACAAGGAGAAATGAAGAGGGAATGAATGCTAGGCTGAGAGAATGTCTTGCATGATTACACAGAAGTGGGGACACAGTAGGACAAGATGGGAGGACAATTCTTTTTTAGCTAGAACAGAGAGTACATGAAGAGAAATAATATAAAATTAGTCTGGGAAGAAGTGTTGGAGCCATAATGTTAGGCTTTAAATGACTGGAGAATAGGGAATAATTGAAGGTTGCATTTAGTCAGTTAAGCTTTTATTAAGTGACTATTTTGAGCTGGTGCAAGGCTAAGTGTTGGAGGTATTACAAAAGGCAAGACAGTCTCTTCTCTAAAGGAGCTCATTGAGCATGAAAATAATTCTTTGTACATAAGTTATAGACAGGGTAAATTGAAAATAAACAACAGATGAAGGCATGAGGATTAAGAGGATCCAGGTATCTGTCCTTTCTTTTGTTTAGTTGTTTCAGTTATGGCCAACTGTCTGTGACCCTGTTTGGAATTTTCTTGGCAAAGATCCTGGAGTGGTTTGTCATTTCCTTCTACAACTCATTTTGCAGTTGAGGAAACTGAGGAAAACAGGGTTAAATTACTTGTCTAGGACCACACAGTTAGATAGTATCTGAGTTAATATTTGAGCTCAGTTCTGACCAGAAACCCTGAGGATCTTTTCCTTTTTAGTTTGGATATTTTTTGGGCAAACTAAGCGTTTTTTTAATCTCATTTCTTGCCTAACCTTAAATAATTGAATAGGTATTGCCCCCAACAAATTGAGACATAGGAAAGACTTTAGTTTATTTATTTTTTAATTAAGGCTTTTTATTTTCAAAACATATGCATGGAAATCTTCAATATTCACCCTTGCAAAATCCTGTACTCCAAATCTTTTCCAAACCCTTCCTCCAGATGGTAAGCAATCTGAAATATATTGAACATGTTCAATTCTTCTACATATCTCTACAAACATCATGCTACACAAGAAAAACCAGATCAAAAAAAGAAAAAAATAAGAAAGTAAACAAAGTGCAAGCAAACAACAACAAAAAGAATAAAAATACTATGTTGTGATCTACACTCAGTTCCCACAATCCTCTCTCTGGATGTATATGGCTCTCTTCATCATAAGACTATTGGAACTGGCTCAAATCATTTCATTGTTGAAGAGAGCCACATCCATCAGAATTGATCATCATATAATCTTGCTGCTGCCATGTATAATAATCTCCTGGTACTCTTGGTATCAGTTCATGTAATTCTCTCCAGGCCTCGCCTCTCTGAAATCATCCTGCTCATCATTTCTTACAGAACAATAATATTCCATAACATTCATATACCACAACTTATTTAACCATTCTCCAACAGATGGGCATCCACTTAGTTTCCAGTTTCTTGCCATTATAAAAAAGGCTGCCACAAACATTTTTGCACACATGGATCTCTTTCCCTCTTTTATAATTTCTTTGGGATACAGGTCCAGTAGAGATACTGCTAGATTAAAGGGTATGCACAGTTTAATAGCCTTTTGGGCATAGTTCCAACTTGTTCTCCAGAATGGTTGAATCAATTCAAAATTCCACCAACAATGTATTAGTGTTCCAGTTTTTCCACATCCCATTCAACATCCATCATTATCTTTTCTTGTCATCTTAGCCAATAATGGTACCTCAGTGTTGTCCTAATTTGTATTTCTCTGATCAATAGTGATTCAGAGCTCTTTTTCATAGGAGTAGAAATTGCTTTAATTTCTTTATCTAAAAATCGTTCATATCCTTTGACAATTTATCCATTGGAAAATGGCTTGACTTCTTATAAATTTGAGTCAATTTTCTATATATTTTAGAAATAAGGCCTTTATCAGAACGCTTGAATGTAAAATTTATTTTCCCAGTTTATTGCTTCCCTTCTAATCTTGTCTGCATTGGTTTTGTTTGTACAAAACATTTTTAACTTTATAGAATCAAAATTATCCATTTCATATTCAATGATGTACTCCAGTTCTTTGGCCACAAATTCCTTCTTTCTCCACAATCTGAGAGATAAATTATCCTTTGTTTTTCTAATTACTTATAATATCACTCTTTATGTATAAATCATGAACCTATTTCAACTTTCTCTTGGTATACAGTGTTAGGTATGAGTCGATACCTAGCTTCTGACATACTAATTTCCAATTTTCCCAGCATTTTTTGTCAAATAGTGAGGTTTTTTTCCCCAAAACTGGGGTCTTTTGATTAGTCAAACAGTAGATTACTATAGTCATTGACTATTTTGTCCCATGAACCTAACCTATTTCACTGATTGACTACTCTATTGCTTAGACAATACTAAATGATTTTGATGACTGCTGCTTTATAATATAGTTTTAGAAGATCTTAATTTCAAAAAGTCAAGGTAATCTACTGCATCTGGGGTCATCTCCAGTCTTTCTGACTTATGCATTGTCACTGGACTCAAATGAGCATCAAGGAGAAAGTGATGCTCATGACTTTGCATGGTCCTAATTCACTTAAATCCAATTCCATTGCAAGACAAGATAACAACCCCCTGGACTGAATGAGTAGAGACTGAATGGGTGTGTAGAAAGAGAGGAATTAAAATTTATTCTGAATTTTTTAAGCCAGGGAGTCTCAAAGGAGATAGTGGTGCCTTCAAAAGAATTGGGGAGTTGGGAAAAATGGCAGATTTGTGGGAAAGATAATAAATTTAGTTTTAGAAATATAGACTATAAGGTACCAGAAAAACATCCAGCTGATGTCCATTAGGCAGATGAGTTGTGTGGCTCAAGCTCAGAGGGGAGATGAAGGCCAAATAGAAAGATATGAGAGTTAGCCTTATCAATGTAATAATTGAACCCCTGATCAGATGAGGTCACTCTCAGAAAAAAATGTGGAAAGAGTAGAGAAGCACACTTAGAAGATGGAGAAAATCAACTAATAGAAGAGATAATGAAGGGGTCAGGCATATTGGAGGGGAACCAGGAGAAAGGTTTATTGGAAATTAAAGGAAGACAATGTTTTTAGAAGGAAATTTGGAGAGTACTACTGTGAAATGCTGCAGAAAGGTCAAGGAATGTACACTCTGAGCAAAAGATCCTTTTATTGATCTGCTAGGAGATGATGGATGACATATAGATGGCTTAATGGATAGAGTTCTGGACCTGAAGTCACAAAGATGAGTTCAAATTCAACCTCACATCACTGTGCAATCTTGAGCAAGTCACATAATTTGATTTACCTCAGTTTCTAGCATCTGTAAAGTTAAGAAGTTGAACCATCTGACCATTAAGGTCCCTTCTATGTCATATATCTTTTTTTGTAAAAAAAAATTAAGAGCTTACACTTAATTTTAAATCACTGTAGAATCAGATATAAATTCACTTATAAATATCTCCACTTAAAATATATTTCTTCATATAATATATTCATAACAATTTATTTATTCTCATGTGTCCCCTTATACTCTATTCATTCCTCTCTGAATTTGTGTATACATTTTTCCTTTGACATTATCCTGGCTAATGTGCAAATTTTGCTTTTTGCATTACTTCATAGAAAGCTTTCTGAATTTATTTGTTTTCCACATATTTATCATTATTAACAGCATTGGAGCTTTCCATTCCATTCCCATGTCATTATTTTTTTAGCTATTCACCACTATTGCACATTTAGGTTGTTTCCAATTCTTTATGAATAAAATTATATTGCTATGCATATATTGGAACAGCTATATATATATATATATATATATATATATATATATATATATATATATAAATATTTTTTTTTATTTGTGATGACTCTCCTAAGGATTATTGGGTCAAAGAGAATACTTTTTTCTTGTCTTCTTGTGTCCTTCCAGAATGCCTCCTGAAAAGTTTCTGGCAATTTGTATTTCTACCAGCCATTAACATATTAATCTTTACTCATTTCTTTTCAACCTCTCTAAGACTGAACTTTATTGCTTTTATTTATTCTTGACAACTTGGTGGTTATGAATAAATCATTTAAAATTATTTTAAATTGCACATCTTTGATTTTTAGTTGCATTGATATTTTTTCAAGTGATTGTTAAGTAATAGTGTGTAGGGAATAGAAAGCTGGACATGGAATCAGTAAGATTTGAATTCAAATTCTACCTTAGACACTTACTGGTTGTATGACTCCGAACTAGTCACTTAACTCTTTTCAGTCTCCATAGCAGTTGACCATTTAGTCAACTGTAAAGTGAAAATAATAATAATAAGTTATCTCCTAGGTTGTTAATGGGAAAGAAATGAGATAATATATATCAAGTGCTTTGCAAACTTCCAAGCACCATATAAATGTTAAGTATTTCTATATGTATAACATTTGCATAAATTAGATAATTCCTTTGTTCAAGACCTTCATTTTACTAATATATAAAATAAGTAGTTTGGACTGGTTAGTCTCTGAGGCCCTTTCTAATTCTAGTACCAAGATCATATGATATCATCATCCATTTGATGATTTGATTTATTTTTGGCTTTTTATACAATGATGAACTAAATATTGCTTTTGGCTTTTGAATAACTATATACCTCTATATTCCTTATGCCATTTATATATTAAAATTTTAATATCTTACTACAAATGTTTTTCCTCAAACTGAAATTCTTCATGGATAAGTCACAACTACATAGTAAAAATAGCAACACCCTCTAAATCAATCTATTGGTTTAATTCAATATTAATAGATTTCTTTATAGAACCTGATAAAATAATGATAGAATTTTTATCAAAAGTTATATGGACAGGAATGCCAAAATTTAAATTTAAAGGCTTGGGAAAGTAATTTGATGTGAGAATAATTTTCTAGACTTTAAAATGTATTATAAAGCTACATGTAGTTTGACAAAAACAAGAGAAATAATAAAGTGGTATGAAAAATCCTAAAAGAGAATCAAACATAATATTATTGCCTTATAGACATTCAAAATGGGGAAATGATTCATTATTTAACAAATATTATTGATAAAATTGGTTAATAATATGGCAAAAGAACTTTATACCCTCACTTATGCCATATGTCACAATAAATTTCATTTAGTTTATAATTCTTTAACATTCCAAGAATTTGTAATTTTGTCAACAAGTTAATAGTTAATACACATTTATTAAGCACTTACTATGTACCAGCACTGTGTTAAGCACTGGGAATACAAATACAAATAAAAAAAAAATAGTACATGTCCTCAAGAAGTACATTCCAATGGGAAAGAGCAGGTATAAAAGGAACCTGAAATGGGGAAGGCAAGAAAGGAAGTTTTCAGCATGCGGCATGATGGAGAAATCTGAAGGGGTATAGGTTGGTTTAAAAAAAATGCAGAGACGGTTGGGCTGTGGACTATTAATAAATAAAGATTCAGAGAGGAGCCATATAGTCAATAAGGAGGGGCTGCAGGGACTGAGAGTACTAGAGAGGTATGAATCCCAATGTAGAGATCATCTGTCAAAATAAAGAATTTTCTAGAGCACAATAGAGGGGTGGAAATTGTAGCCTGATGAGAAAAGAAAGTCAATATGGATGCTCCCTCCACTTAGACAGCTAGAGATCCATATATAAATAGATGATGGCAGTGGTGGCAGTGGTGATGATATCTAGAATTTATGTAGTAATTTAAGGTTTTAAAAGGGCTTCACCACTATTATCTTGGTTGATTCACATAATAACCCTGGAACCTGAGTGCTCTTATTATCATTCTCATTTTTCGGAAATGAGAAACTGTAGACAAACAGTAGTTAAGTGATTTATTTAATGTCCACTGCTCATTTACTACATGCAGATAACTGGGAAAACATCCATAAAACATATTTTTATGTAAGACATTAGTGTTTCTTGAACTTTTCTTAAGTTGATTTTGATTACCCATTCTAGAAAAATACTTTAACTTGCCATTCTTTCCAAATCTGAGGAAAGGTCCTGTCTGCTAGAGTCATATTTCTTATGAACTTGGTACAGCTGACTCTTTCCTAACTCTGTTAGGAAGGTAATTAAGGTATCCCAATGGAGATTTCCTTTGGCTGTGTCTAGGAAACTAGAAATAGAAAAGGACCATCTTTTCAAAGGTTAATGGTTTTTTTCCCCTTTAGTTCCTTGAGAGGACTGCTTCTTTTTAGTACCCAGGTTGATGGGGAAGATGAAGGAGGGACAAAGATGGTTCAAGTTGATTCTGTTCTCAAGTTCTGCCTTGATTTTGGCCCCATGCAGTAAAGGAAGACCCATAAGTGGATTTCAGTAGAGATGATTTTCATTGGGGAATTAAAACATAGACAAGATTAGTGTCAAAGAAAGGACTGGTCCTATAGCTTTTGTTTGGAAGACTTTCACATTTCAAAGGCACTTTATACTTAGTACTAAAGCAATTGTCTTAATTTTTTCTTTCCTTTTTTGTTTTGTTCTTTGCTTTTTCCCTTTTTTTTTTTTGGTCATGGGCTCTTGAGAGGATGATAGAACCTATGAATCTCTTCTCAGAATCATGTTTTCAAATTAACAAAATAAAATGAAATGTGTAAATTACAAAGAATGCCAATTATATTGAAATATAAAGACTTAATTAATGACTTTTTCTAAAATATAGTTTCTTTCTGAGGTATTTCATTGTTATTTCTATTCCTGACATTTTAATATCATAAGAAACATAGCTTAGCTAGTAATTTTCCTTCATTTATTCAGTCCTGCAATATTATGTGATAAAAATCTAACAAATCAACAAATCACCTTCTATGTGTAAATTATTTTGTTTGACTTGTCAATAATACAGAAACATCTTTATTCTCAAGAAGCTTATAATATAGCTAAAGTAACATGGCATCAGCATTAGAATATCCAAAAAACATATCAAAACAAACAATGACATGAAGCACCAACATGAGGCATTGATTTGTGACTCTTAAGTGCTAAGTGAATAGGATGAAAAGATAAGAGTAATCTGGGAAGGCTTCCTAGAAAAGGAGAGACTTAAGCCTTAAAAGATAGGTAGAATTTGCAAAGAAGAAAAAAATTAGAGGGTGCATCTTGGAAAATGGTAGTAGTGATGAAGAAGAAATTCAAAGTATATTCATAAGATGCCAAATACATAACTTTGATAATGTCAATGAAATTTAATTCAACCATCTAGTATGCACAAAGCACCTTGTTATGTGATGGAAATTAGGAGCTTACATTCTACTTGAGGAAAAAGATGAGTGTTCTTGTAGAGGAATATTGAGAGATAGGCTTAAGAAAATAGAATTTTGGAGATGGAAGAGATCTTAGAAATCATCCTGCTCACCCCCACTTTGTATGCATTTTGGGATCAAAGTTTAGAAGTCAATGTTTGGGCTTTATCTCACAGGCAATAAGCAATCATCAAAGGGTTTTAAATGGGTAAAGATTTGATAGAGCCAGAGGAGAGTGACCTGAGCAAAGTGCTATGTCAGGAAAATTATTTTTGCAGAAATATATGGGATAAACTGGAGGAGACAGAGGCTCCAGAGAGGGTGCTTGGTTATTAACCTATTACAATCTAAACTGAAGATAAGTGATCTGAACCAGTGTGGTAGCTGTAGATATAGGAAAGAAGGGATAGAAGTGAGAGATTATAAAGAAGATTGTGTATGACTGTGAGTGTGTGATTATGCGAGTATATGTGTATATGTGTACGTGCGTGCCTATTTTTATCCCTTCCACATTACAACTTTCCATGTCACAGTTTTGGTACATCATGGGTTGAAAAAAATGGGAATTTTTTTGGGGGGGGTTATAGAAACTGCAGACAACATGCAAAATCCAGCAGATGACACCAAAAAAGTTTCCAAATTCAGAAATGCATAAAATATATCTATAATATTATATAATAAAGCATTTTATCTTTAAATAGCAAAATAATTTAGACTTTTCTGCAATAAAGGAAGGGCAAAATTTTTACACCACTTTTCTAGATCACATCCCTAACCACTGAAATGTGGAAGGAATACATGCATACATATATACACACATACATCTCAACATATATAGATTTGTCTATACATATATAAATGTGTGTATAAATATATATATATATATGTGTGTGTATATAAATATATATATATATATATATGGAAATAGGGAAGAAATGGTGACAAAATGACTATAAGGTTTAAGTCTGGGTGATAGGCAAATGGTACAATTCATGGAAACAGGAAATTCAGATAGTAGAGCTCGTTTTGGAAAGAAATTATTTCAATGATTTTAATTTTAGATATAAATCCAGGAAAATCTGAGCTTGTCCTATCTCTCATACATCATGTCAATAAAAAAGAAAGTTATTTAACTTTTTCAATGAAGCAGGCAACTCTTTAGCTTCCTACTCTATTTTCTCCAATCCATCCTCTACTGAGCCACTGTAATATTCCTAAAGCACAGGTCCAACCATATCACTCCTCTGCTCAAGAAGCCTTTGGCTCCCTATTATATCTAGAAGAAAATATAAATTACTCTATTTGAAAGTTAGCCCTTTCTAAACTGTCTTTTACATTGCATTTCTGATCTGATTCCACATTACTCTCTTTAATGCATTTTATATTTTAGTCAAACTTTTATTTACTATACCATTTTCTAGATATCATAACTATAGGAAATAATGCTGCATACAGTGCCAAAGATAGTTTCTTGAATAAAATAAATGCTCCATGAAATATTAGTTGACTGATCAAGTTAAGCAGCAGCTTTATTGAACAACTCTATTACTGTCTCCATCTAAGCATCAATATTATTGACTACAGTAGGAAAGGGCACAGAAGTTAGAATCAGGAGACAGCTTTGAGTCCTAGTTCCAAAACTTACTAGCTATGTTAAGCATTTAATTGCTCTGAATATCAGTTTTCTCATCCTTGAAATGGTGTTAACCTTGAAATGAGGTTAATAATACTCCAACTATTACCCAAGAATGTTATTATAAATAAAAATCCTGGAAAAGTGTAAATAATCATTAATATATGGCATTAATAATTAGTTGAGTACTGAAAAATTCTCCCAATATTTTGATGCTTTATCACTTTTTTAATCCATACCTGAAATCTCACTGTATAATAAAATCATGGTGATCACATGTTCCTTGAAGTCCAGGCAAAGAGAGAGAAAGGATTCACTGAACAATAAGAACTAGACCATCCACAAGCAGAGTGCTTTATAATTTTCGAAGTGTTTTATATGTTACCTTAGTTGATACTCATGATTTCATGTTTTGGAATTGGTGCTTCTCAATACCTGGTAACAATATTTTTCTACTTGGAGAGGACAAATGAATATTTGCATTTTTGCTTAAATATAGAGAGTTCTTGACTCTCTGATTTATTCCTTGAAGTTTATACAAAAGCATCTTTAAAGTACTAAAACAGGATAGAAATTATCACCATTTTATAGATAGACAAACTGAGGTTCACTGGTGAAGTGACTTGTCTAAATCCACCTTGGCTCCATTTGTTTTTAGAAACTGACCACTGTAAACCAGCTTTTTGAAAGATTCTCATATACTCCAGCCTCTCAGAATAAAAGAGGTGTTATGATATCTTTCCTTTTCAAACACATCATAATATTGTTAACAGCTCTGGCCAGATTTTTTTTAAAATAAAAAAACAACAAACAGACACACAACAAAACCCAATCCTGTTAAAGAAATACCAGCCCCTAGTCACCTCAATCACTTAGTTATTGACATATGCAACTACTCAGAAATCTGTTCTTGCTGCTAACTTATCTTGATAGATGAGGAACAGATTTCCTCCAACTCACATTGACAGCAACTTAAGAAACTGTGGAACGAAGGATCAAGGCCTCCCCCCCCCCCCCGAAAGTCTCTCCCAACTGGCATTAGAATGTGATACTTTGGAAGAACACTGGCCCATTCTCCAGGCAAACCTTTTTGCCAGATATTATCACCCTGGCGGACTCAGGTCTGAATAGCACTCCGCTGATATTGATCAGATAGGTTTTACACAGTTTGAATTTCCCAGCATGAGTGAGGGAGTCTTGGGCTCTCTGGATGTGGGAGAGATTACAAACACATATTTGCCTTTTCTGAATAGGGTTTGGGGAATGGCAGGGGGAAGAATCTTGTTGTCAAGCATAAGGAAACAACACTAAGTTAAGATAATGGTTTGCCTATTTAAATGTCCGTTTTATGAAGCATCTTCTGAATATCCCATACTAGAGAATGAAAAGGAAGGTAGGCTTCACAAGCCTGCAGCAAACATTTGGCAGTTGGGAGAATATTCCATGAAAATAAGAACATTTACCAAAGAGGGAGGTTGATTAAAACCAGATGAACCAAGCCACAGCCATGACTTCCACCACTGAACACTTAACTCTGACTAACACTGCCTAACCCTTCTGCTGATGAGACCACAGCATCTCCAGGATGAGAGATCCCAGGTGGTTCGAATCCAGATTGGCTGGAATCACGAGAAATGTTCCTAAGTGTAGCTGTGCACGCAGAGTACAGTACTGGGACTCATAACTCCAGGCCTTGTTGGACAGGCCTCTGAAACTTGGTTCCATTTTTCCCATTGGCCAATAGAGACCCAGCACCTCAAAGGGGCTCATCATGAGTGAGATGTCTAGCAAAATTTTGAACCCAATAGGCTTTCTGGAAATGCGAGAAATTCATTCTGAAGGAATATACTGAGGGAAAAAGTCTCTTGGTTGAACTATGGCCAAAGAGGGTTCTCTTCTGAAAGGAAATGGGACTCCATACAAAAGGGGAGCCTACAGATGTACCATGACTGCACATAACTCCCTCTTCTTCCTGAGACTTCAAAAAAGAATGTCTCAAGGACTAGGAAATAATCTAATCTTCATTATCCACCATCTCTCCAACCTCTATTGGGCCTGCTGAATGATTGCCAGAAGCTTACTCTCTATCCCTAGGAACTCAGATAAATAGAGAAGTGGAACTTTGCAACTAAACTTGGCTCTTCAGGGATTAGAAATGAAGCAACTGTTGCCTGGGCTGCTGGCTGAAGTTCTCAGGATAAAGTGGAGCACACAGATCCCTACACAAGAGAGGGTAGGGCACTTCATAACTCAGAATTGAGGAAAGGGTCTGCCAGACACAGGAGTGTTGCAATACAGCCAGTCAGCCTGAAGCACTGGAATCTTCCCAGGCTCAGTGGGAAACCCTTAACCCATTGGATCTCCAGATATTCTGGACAACTCACTGATGCGGAGGCTTCTCTGTTGTTGTGGTATGGTTATAACTCTATAGGTTAGTGGCCAGTGCCTATGATTCTCATAACTGATGCAAAGCATTCTCCAATTAGATTTAACTTTACCAGTGATATCTCTGTAACAACTGCATTTAGAGCCTAAAGAAGTTGCTATATTATTTATTCACTGGATCAGCCTTATTATCTGACTATCAGGCTATGAGGGAGGGTGAGTAGGATAAGGTTATTGTTACTGGATAGCTCCAGGTAAATAGATGTTGGACGAATAGGGCTGTTTCTTCAAGGAGTGTTTATAATATGATTCAATCAATGATCTCTAAAGTTTCTTCTTAGTCTAAAATTCTATGATTCTCTCAAGAAGAAGAAGGGTTAGAGAAATGCATATGGTGGGATATCTGCTTTTCCACCTTCATGAATGTTCCCTGAAAAGTGAAGTATAATGGAATAAAAGTTTAGGCTTGGAATCAAGAAGAACTGAATTGAAATCCTGCTTCTAACACTTTAATAGCCGTGTCAAGTCACTTAACCTCTCTCGGATTAATTTACTTATTTGTAAAATGGGAATCTTAATAACTCCTCCTTTATATGGTCCTGTAAGACCAAACATTACCAAGTAATGGCTGCAAAGTTGCTAATCTCAAATGCTATTTTTGTATTAGCTGTTGGTATTGTTAAATTCTCAGAAAGTTCTTTTGGGCAGATTCTATGGAAATATAAGTCAATAATTGAAGACATTTTTTGTCATAGAATGTTTCAAGAGAAAGAATGATAGAGAGCAGTCTTCAAAGTCTGAAATAGTTGCCTTCCAGGCATCTCTGCCACATTTCTTAGCAGTCTGGACCCATAATTCTCTTGCTCTTTCTCCACAATGCTTGCACTGGAAGCTCACTCTATCCCCTGGAATTCACACGTTAGAAGTATTCCCTCTCTCCCAATGATTGGTTCTTTCCAGCTAGGTGCTATAAAACCCCAAAGCCTGGTTTTCTTCAAGAGTCAGCTCAAATTTCACCTTCCACAGGAGGCCTTGATAACTGATAATAGAAATCAGTAAGCACTAAATCCTATTGAATCCCTTGGACTTGGAGACAGTCTAGGGAAGCTCACTAAAAGAGAAGGAATTTGAGCAGTACCTTGAAATTCCAATTATTGAGAAAGAGCCAGGAAGTTGTGAGCAAAGGAGAAGCATAAAGCAATT
The DNA here is from genome assembly GCF_048593235.1 of Sminthopsis crassicaudata. Lineage (NCBI taxonomy): Eukaryota > Metazoa > Chordata > Mammalia > Dasyuromorphia > Dasyuridae > Sminthopsis > Sminthopsis crassicaudata. The sequence continues at coordinate 616,374,169 of NC_133618.1, read as the reverse complement.
AGAACTGAAATTAGAGCAATTGGTACTTAGACTTAGGGATCAAAATTTGAGAATACTTAAAGCATTAGTAAAATTTGGGGGACACCCTACATATGTAATGCCTCTGAGTCAGAAAGATGTAGGTATCAGACATACATAATACACACATATATATATATGACACACAGTGTATGTATGTTATACTCACATGAGTCATAAATGATTTCTATTAAATAGGTATATATATATACATACATATGAGCTTTAATAGCTTTAATCTACACCAAGACCCTGTAGGATACCCTGTATACAGAGAAATGTATGTATATAGAGATATATTTCAAATCAGTATAATAACAAACTTTTTTTCTAACATACTTAATAATAATAATCACTTCAGTAAAATGAAGTGATGTTGAGTGAAGTGAGTAGAACCAGGAGAACATTGTACATAATATCTGCAAGATTATATAATTATCAACTATCATAGATTTAGCTCTTCTCAGCAATACAATGATCCAAGACAATTCCAACAGATTTGGGATGGAAAAAGCCATCTGCATGCAGAAAAAGAACTATGGAGACTGAATGTGGATCAAAGCATACAATTTTCACCTTTATTTTGCTTGCTTTTTCTTTCTTATGGTTTTTCCCTTTTGTTCTGATTTTTCTTTCACAATATGTTTGTACATGTATAACCTATATCATACGTCTTGCTATCTTGAAGATGAAAAGGAGAGAAGGAAAAAAATTGGAATTCAAAATCTTATTTAAATGAATTTTGAAAACTGTCTTTACATGTAATTGGAAAAATAAAATACTATTCAGAAAAATATTTATCAATAAAGAATAAACATAGTCTTAATTTGTAGTGAAAGTGAAATAAGTTTGTTATGTGAGAAAACTCTTGAATCTCAGGCAATAATCAAATGGTAGCTATAGGGAGTGGGGTTTCTAATACTCAGAGAATTCTAAAGTTCAGGTAGATCTTGATCAAATTATCAGATGATTTCAAAGATCCCTTTAAGGCTAATCATTTTATTTTTTTTAGCTGATGATTTACCTTTTCATCCTAATCCCATCCCATGCTACTCTATTCTCTTTCCCACCCCATCAGACAAATGACAACCAACCAAGGTTTTGACTAAAAGGGAAAGGATGCCTAATCATAATATTATATGCTGGGTATTAATGCATTTATGTCTGAATAAAAAATAGGCCACCAGCTCATTCTGCATCCAGCCAAATTTAAGATTAAGTTAGTACACAATTCAAATGAAGTCAACGAAGAAGGAAATATAGGGGTAGTCTGAGGTTTGCCAGAATCTAACTAACTGGGGTGTAGATGGATATTTGCAGGATATAGGAAAATCTCCAGATATCCCCAGTTTTCAACCTGGAAAATCAGATTCTTTTCCATCTTCAATAACTCTGACTGGATTGTAGGGCTCCTGGGAAGAGTAAATTCTAACTCAGACAATATCACAACCTCATTGCCTTGCACTGACAGAGCCAACTTTAGGGCAGCCAAAAGAAGCACTGAATCCAGATGATAAAAATTCATAGGCATATATCTGAAGTGATATACAGGAGAAGGGAGGCCATGGACACTGGCCAGGATTGGAAAAGGGCCATCACTGGAACACCTCTACTCTAAGCCCTGGTGCTTTCCTCCCCTCCCAACTTATCTTTATTCCCACCTGGTTGCTCCCATCCTTATCTTAACATCTCTTTTGTCTGCCCTCATTTCCTCAATCAGTTAAATAGTTACTTGGGCCCATATTTTAAAATACCATGTTCACACAGGTTTCTCTTATTAACATTCCTTCCTACTTTAACTTCCAAACACTTCCAGCCCCCACCCAGAGTGTCTGGGTCTCCAGCCCCAAAGGGAAATCATTATTCTGTTTCTTGTTCTAAAGCATAGTATAGGGAAAAAGAACATTGGAGCACGGTTCAGGCCCTGTTTTTTGTCAAAGCCTAGTTATGTGATTGCAGGCAAATCAATTCACTTTTCTTAATCTGAATTTCCTTATCTATCATAATAGGCAGAATAAACAAACACTAAATTTCACTGCACAATTCCCTCATTGGCAATATCAGTATCTAGATTCTGAAAAGGTACAAGAATAAATCTAGACCCACTCAAGGCAATCCAAAGTTAATAGTTACCATTCATGATATCAGCTACCTTTCGGAAATGATTCCTTCCATCTGCAACATTCTATGATTCTGGGAGTACCTAGAAGCTGATGTCACAGGGTCTGTGCATGAAACATGGAATAGTGGAAAGAACTTGGCAATTAGGATATCTGGGACTTACAAGTATCTGCTATCAACTTGCTATATAATCTTGGACAAGCCATTTTCCCTGATTTCTTTTTGGGGAAGGATAGCGGTCTCAGTTTGTCAAATGATAAGGTTGAATGAGAAGATGGGACAAATCACTCTCTGCTTTGGCTTTCTAAGAGTTTGGGTTTCTCAGTGCCTTAGAGACTCATTCACTATTGCTTTTAGTATCATCTCAAGGGTCAGTTTAGAGCATTGTACTTGCTGAGCCCTCTAGTGGCAGCTACAATATCATCTAGACCTTTCAGAGAATCTGGTACAAACACCACACTAGTGCAACAATCCCAACTGCTCCTACTCTGCTTCTAGGATCAGAATATGGTTTTGAAGAGTAGGGACTGGGGCAAACGCATCATGGCATTTCTTTGTTTTATAAACTTAGGACAGAAGCATTAAGCCCCTTTACCTCCAGGATTAATTTCTCTGGGACAAAGAAATTAATTGATAAAAATAAAATAGGAAGCTTTAAGATAAGTCTAGGAAATAGGGAACAGTTCCCTCATTGGTAATATATGGTAGAAGATGGTAGAAGAATATTTGTAAGATTCACATAGATTACTTAATGCCAACAATTAAGAATAGTGAACTATCCTATGAACCTACAAAAAACTGGCAATCTACCATATACAAATATGGTGACAAAAGATGAAAATGATCAACAACAATAACTCCTACATCCCCTGGATACCCTTTTTCTGGGCCAAAATTCTTTCTGCAATACAAGATTATAATCCTCTAGTGCAGAGGTTCCCAAAGTGTGTTCTAAAGACTCCTAGTTGTCCCCAAAATCCTTATAGGGGGAGGAGGTCCACAAGGTGAAAACTATTTTTATAATGATTTTGAGATATCATTTGCTTATTAAAATAAATACACCACCCTATTCCAACTATTCATTTGTGTGAGGTCAGATTTTCTTCATTTAATTCAACCTAACAACTTATCACAACAGATTGAATCTTCACTCTGCAGATAGGAGAATTCAACTATCTTCTATTAAGCCAAGTGTTAAAATAGTTTTGTAAAAATATGTATGAAATTTTCACTCAGTCATTTTTTATTTTATAAAGTACAACTTTTCTTTATATAAATACTATATAGATATTAAAAATATGATGGGTTGATCATTGTTTGTTTTAAATGAATTCATTCTCTGAGGATACTCCTTTATAAATCTGAATGAAAGGATAAGTTAATTAAAAACATTTACTAAGTGTTTTCTATTTGCCAGTCACTATTAAGCAAAAAAAAAAAAAGTCAAATGAGAGATAGCCCTTGCCCTCAAGAAGCTTATATTTTCACAAGGGAACACAAGACATATTGGGAGTGGAAGCCAGGGAAGGGCGTTTTGGTTTATAAAGTCACAAACATTGTGAGTGGATCCACTGGACAATCAATTGACATATTTCCAGAAGCAATGGTAGTGTTGATTTAAATACTATTCCCGGAGCAAGAAATGGAAGGGAGGGAAGGGAAGAGCAGAGAGGTAGCAAAAAGCTGAGGTTAAGTTACTGGGACCAGCTAGACATAGTGAACTCTCAATAACCAAGACAGCCATTCTCACTGGAGACCTACAAATTCTGTTAGGAGGGAACAGGAGAGGAGAATCTATTAAATGTTTTGCTTTCAGTTCTTTATCCTTTAATAATAGAATTTTAGAACTATAAGTTATCTTTGTTATAATCTAAGTAAATAAATATAACATATATCTGTGTATATGTTATGTGCATATCATGTTTATATGCATCAACATATGTGTGTATATACACATGTATAATGTTAATCCTTTGTATCTTCTTTATCTTTTCACTGAAATACTTCTCCATCATGAATTCTAAAAAGGTTTTCATTTTCTTCCAGTGCTCCAATCAGGTTACTTTAGGTACCAGTTCTTTAATTTTTGTTAGAATGAGATTCTTATTAACTATTTCCTCTTGGGGGCAGCTAGGTGGCACAGTGGATAGAGCACCAGCCTTGAATTCAGGAGGACCCGAGTTCAAATCTGGTATTAGACACTTAACATTTCCTAGCTGTGTGACCCTGGGCAAGTCACTTAACCCCAGCCTCAAAAAAAAAAAAAAAAACTATTTCTTCTTGTAATTTTTTTATATTTTGAAAAACAAATTAGCATTAGGGCAAGTAAAAAATTTGTCATGTGGTTTTGAAGTGAGGGAGTTCTAGCAAATAGATAATTGAAGACCTCTAATCCAAATATATAAATATTTTCATTCTAGATGGACAATATTTTCTGAATTCATCCTTTTTTCCTACAGATTTTTTTAGAATATTTCCATAATATATTTCTATTTCTATTCTATATATATATATTTTTTTCATCCAAATACCCTTCACTATTCCTTTTCCCCATCATGGTCCATGGATTTTCCTTATATGAGTGTATCTTTTTTTAAATAACATTTATTGTTATTTTGTCCCCTTTTAACTGATTTGTTCAATTTGAATAAGGCATAATCTTTCCAGAGTCATATTCAAGTCATAAGTCTCATCCTATTTTGCATTAGCAATATCTTCACAAACATTTCTAGTATTCCGTGCTTGTTAAGCATATATGTTGTTCTTTGATATGATTAATATGATATTCTCTCCAATGGTTTCTCATCCATATCTTCCTATCCTTTGCATTCTTTGTTCATACCTTCCCATAAATGTCCCAGAGATCATCCATGTATCTCAATATAGACCTGCTTTTAGATCAAGATTTCTTAATGTATGTGTGTAAATATGTGTGTGTGTATGTGTAATGAATCCCTTTGAAGGATTTATAAAGTTTATGGACTTTTCACTTTATACTTTTCAGTATAAAACATAATGTAGAGGATTAACAAAGAAACCAGTTATGTTGAAATAAACTTATTATATACCTCTCTCTCTCTCTCTCTCTCTCTCTCTCTCTCTCTCTCTCTCTCTCTCTCTCTCTCTCTCTCTCTCCCTCTCTCTCTCTCTCTTTCTCTCTCTCTCTCTTTCAAATATATGTACATATATATTTGAAACCTCAAGCTACTCTTGGGCCATGCCCTGCTCAGACAAGCCAAACACTTTTCTTCTAAGCATACCATTTTCCTCAATTCGATCTATTCCTCTCCAGTTCTGGAAATATGAACCACAATTAAATCAACTCTGCCATTATTCCACTGATCATCTTTAACTTTTGGTAACAAAGGGCCTCTCCCTAGCATCCTTTGTAAATTAAAGTATGATGTAAAATCCCTGAGGGCAGGTTCTGTCTGCTTTTGTATTTATAATCTCAACAATGTACAATGACGCATGATAAGTATTTAATAAAAACTTCATTCACCCATTTTATTATCCCTCACTCTCAATAATGAGACATTCACATTTCAGATTATATCTTACCTGAATGATGTCCCTTATACATCCTTATTCTATGAAAGTCATTGGTGATAATATAATACAACTTATTTACACTCACCACATTTCTCTCAGTTGCCAAAATTATATAGAGTTGACAGCTGCAGTCATTGGTTTTCTTGTTGTCTCTTTCTTGATTATTTGCTTTGGTGACTTACTGGCCATTATTAGCCCTCTCCCTAAGTTGTAATTGTTGCCTCCTCTAATCTTTAGCTATAAATAAGTAGTTTTCTTTCTTCTTCTCCTTTCAGTTTAGTCCTTTGCAAAACTCCAAAAAATACATTTTAAACAGTCTTTGTTAGTTCTATTTTCATCCCTGGCTGAGAGCCATTAATAATATTTTAAGTTGTAGTTTAGAAATAGAAATCCTATTTTGCCTTCTTTACTGTTGGGTTATTTCCTAAATATGTCTTTATTTCCTTCCAAAACTCCTATCTTCAATAGGTTGTGGTGATGAAAATGCCATACCCACCCCATTATGGTCCTCAATTTTCTGTATCATTTCCAGATGACTTCTCCTGATATCCTTGGTGCGAGATGTAGATCATGGTCACTGGGATTGAGAAGTCTTGGGAGGTTCTCTGCAGTTAATGTCAGGTCAACAAAGACCTACCTGCCTCAATACCCCTCTTTTGATAGTCACCAATTAAAGTTACTTGTTTTTCTTTCTCTGATGCTTATTGGATGTTTCTACATACTCTCTTTTGATTCTACCATGTATCTACATTATTATTCCTCAAAGCACAAGATGCTTCTTCTTCAAATCTTGCCTCTTTGAGAAGAAGCTCATGAGTCTTTTGTTCCCCTCCTTTTTTCTCTATGGTGCTTCTTTTTCCTTCTTCCTCCATATCCTACTCTTTCACCTTCCAACTTCCTTGTACAAATTAATATTTTTCCTCTTCTCTGCCTCTATTCTATATTTCTTATATGTTTTTATGTTAGGACTCTTATTTTTCTAGGAAGCACACTTTTCCTTGAGAGCATGGAGAGTAGAATGCCATTTATTGATTCCCCTATAATTGTCTTCTAAAAAGGAAATAAATTATAATTTTAAATGTATAGACATAGAAGTTATTTGTGTCAAAGACAGAAATATTTAATTTTATACAGGTCATTGAAAGATTTATCTTTGCCTCCATTCTTCTTAGATGTAAGACTCAGTCTTTGGCTTTCATTTATATAGTTACTAGTGTTCTTAATGATAACTCTTGTGGCCAACTCTTGAGATGTAGTAATCCTTCATAGGCTTCATGGGAATTTTTCATTTTGATATCCTTCCCAATAATATTTATATGTTTGATTATTTTTCTAATTATGGAATTATAATTAGTATAATACCTTGGAGAAGCAACAGGTGTGGGAAAGAGAGAGAATTGGAAGGAGGCAGTAAACTAATTGGATAGGGAAGAAATAATAGTGCTTCCATCTTGGTAATCTGAGAGTATAATTGTACCACCACCCTAATAAAAACATTAGGAAGGAAGGGATTTGCAGGAAAGTTGATGAGCTTATGGGAGACTCCAATCCCACTTCTCTAGGAAAAGTAGCTCCACTTTGTCCATATGGGTGCCCCATTATCTGGTACTCATGTCCTATAGTTACAGAAAGGGATATGTTTTTGGGGAAGCATAGGGACAGAATAGTCTCGAGCCAGAATATAGCATTACAGATATTCTCCTGGAAGGCCAGAAGATAGCAGCTTTACAAATCCAATCTGCTGATATCATGAAATGTGCTTTTCTTCTTTGAAAAAGTTGGCTTTTTTCTCCTTAACCCTGCACATGTTCTAGCATTAAAACAACATACTTTATAGATAGAAGAATGTTTTTTTTAATACCAGGACAACATAACCACACACACTTAGTTTCTATATCTCAGAAAATCTGTGAATTACTGGGGCATCAATAGAATGTCTTCTTCTTCTCCTCTGTTAATTACTTCCCATGCACAAGGAGAAGAGTGGAACCCAAGATCTGAGAAAGATGCTTGCATAAAACCTAGCTCTTCTTTCCTTTGAAATTTGAGATGCCAACCCTCTGACTATCTATAGGATGCCAAAACATCTGTTTAGTTCGGGGAATTCATTTAAAAATTCATTCAAAATCCAGTCCAAATGACTGCTTGGCATGGTTCAGACCAAACTGGATGACTGGATACATATTTTTACTTACTTAAACCTATGTTATGTGTGGATGTCACGTACTTTTTATCTTCAGAGAAAGAATCTCCTCTCTTGCTTATTAGTTCATTAAAATAAGCAGATGTGAAAATGTATATGTGCTATATACATATATTTTAATCTACATATTTGTGTGTATACGTGGTTTTATGTACATGTGTGAATACATTTGCTCCTGTGAATACAAAGCCAAAAGTTCATTACAAGATCTTTAAAAACCCAAACTTTTTTTCAGGCAACAAATGTTTGGATTCAATTAACATGATAAAAATGATAAATTAACATGGTTATTTATTTCAATAAAGAAAAGTACCCTATTTTATTGAAAGGAGATCACATATAAAGCTAATGATGAATATCATTCACTTAAGGGACAGTCCTTTAAAGAGTCTTTTATTTTAAAAAAAAGAATGACACATTCAGAAGCTTCTTAAAATGGTTTTAATAGCCATTAAGTGCCAAAATAAACCCTCCTTACAAAAAAAAAAAAAAAAAAAAAAAAAACCTTCCAATTTTCTGCTTGTTTCCTCGCACTTGCTCACAGCTGTGAGTTAAGAATAGAAGTCAGATGCTTGGATTGTATAGAAAAAAATAAAAAGAAAAAGATCACGTTTTAGTGTTCAAATCTGTCAGTTTCTCTGCTTCCAGGAAAGCATCCTTTTATGGACAGGATGTCAACACATGGAGATGGGGGAGAAGGACCAGTAACAAGGCATTCACCATTGTGTTAAAGACTATTGGCACAGGCCAGCACTGGAATTTGAACCAAGACCTATTTAAATAATCACCATTTATAGAACTGGATTTGAGTAATTTGTGGATAGCCTAGAGGGAATAAAGACCTTTAAAGTGAAGTCTTAGGGTATTCTGCTCCTGGGGAAATATTTTGGTAATTTGTGCCATTTGATGTATTCCAAAGGGCCAAATAAAATGTTTCTTTCCAGAAACAGTTTCATGGGATGGGAATAAAAGTCATCTCTCTAGGCCTATAAGCATTCAGTTTCAGATTGTATCAGGAGTCGGAGAATACTGGCATGTTCTCTCTCAATTCCAACCAAGTGATCCCCAAAGAAATGCATGAACTTGGAAAGATCTACAGAGAACAGGAAAATGTGACTCCCCATTCAATTCAGTTCAGTAAACATCATTAAAAGGTGACCATGCATTAAAGATTGCATTTGGTATTTGAAATATTTAGAGGTAATCACTGGTTTCAAGATAAATGTAGTAGAAATATCCAAATAACAATAATACAAAGGACACTGTAATGTGAATAAAATGCTATGGGAATTTAGAAGAGAAAACAGACAGTGACAAATTGAAAGAAGTTGGGGAAGTTTGGGAAGGCTCAAGCATCAGGGCTAGCCAAGCACTGATAGACTAAGGGCCACTGGGATTGGTAAAGATTGGCTACCTTCACCAATTAATTGTGTCCTTTAATTGTACATTTAATTGTGTCAACAAGTTGAGTTGAGGCTCTCTCCTGCTCTAAGTCTACATAATCCTAAGTAATAATGAGCTTTTTGTCTCTCTTCTAAGGAGTCCTACCTGTAAGGACCCACCCTGTAAACATCAAACAGGTATGGGACATACAGATTTAATCCTACATGAAAGGGAATAATACTAAACCATAAAGAACCATAGAATTATTACAACTGATAGAGAGACAAACGTTATTGAGACATTTCTTATTGATACATTTCACTGTCATTAAGTAAATCCAATCAATACCAAGTGGACTCTTAAAACAAACAAACAAACAAACAACAAAAAAAAACCCAACAACTTTTTGATTATTTCTCGGGGGGGGGGGGGGGGGGCTCTTTCCTTTTGAACTCATTTGCTATTTCCTCGGATTCCAACACCCCAACTCTTTCAGTGACCATATATGGTGCATACATTTTTCATATAATTGCATTATTGAAATGCTGCTTTTAAGAGTGATCTGGGACTCTGAGAAGGTTTCACTGAATCTAGAATCAGACCTAACTAGGTTCATATCCTCTCTCCATGGGACCCTGAGTGTGTGTGTGTGTGTGTGTGTGTGTGTGTGTGTGTGTGTGTGTGTGTGTAATCCTGGTAAATTCCTTTCTCTGAGGCCCAGTTTCCTGATCAGTAAAGAGAAAAGTGTGTGCTAAATGATTTCCAAAGTCACTTCTGTTTTGACCATGCTTTTTTTTTCTGTGCTTTTGGATCTTGAAGAGTTCTCTGTCTAAAAGAATATCCCAAGTCATCCTCCCCATTTTTAGACAAGAACTGTAATTTTATTGGTGTGGGAAACTTTCAAGGAGGAAATTTTTGTGGCTTATGTAAATTATGTCTCTGAGCTTTAACTTACAGTCTCAGAGGCCTGGGGCACTGTGACTATCATTAAAGGACAGTCTGTGACAGTTAAAAAAAAAAAAAAAAAGGTCTTGATTCTAGCTCTTCTTAACTCAAAGATCTACTCTTTATCTACTTTGCCACTCTGCCCACCCTATCTAGAATTTTAAGTAGAGAAACTGGATGAGTAGGAATGCCATATAGGTAAGGTAAGCAGTAATAGGGGAACAAGTCTCCCTACTTCACAATTTTGTCTGGTACAGAATATCACTTAGATTTCTCACAAGGTCTAGAAAGCAGACAGACAAGATGTAGAGGCAAAGAAATAGAGAAAAAGAATCCTTCATCACTTTGAATTTTGAGTCAGAAAAAAATAACACATAAATTAGGCAACCTATCCCTATGTCAATATGAAGTAACCATAGAGATAAATTAGGGGTGGGGTAAGGAGAAGAGATCTATTTAAATGTATGAAGAATAGATGGTGTCATGGTCTTCTGCTCCAGATCTACCCACGATATATATATGTCTATAAGGATCCCTCCAGCTCAAATCTTGTGCCCTTTTATGAATCCAAAAGGACATATCTCTCTGTGTGTGTGTATGTATGTATGTGCACATACACACTTAAAACACAGTCCTAAAAATCCATAGTCCTTTGCTGATTCTATATGGACTGCTTTATAATCTGCATGTTTTCAGAAGAAAACACATTTCAAATACCAGTAAATTGTTTCAAAGGATTTTTACAAAAGATCTCTTATTTCATTTATAGTTCCCGTGGCTATTTTTCTGTTTGTTTTGCACCAAGAGGTAGAGAATGCAATTAAACTCAAACATTAAAATGTCATATAGAAGTTAAAAAATAACTTTTATATTGCCTGGCTATAATTTTCCACCTTTGTGAGCTACACAATAATAAGTAAAAAGGAAAAGCTGTTTGGAAAACTTTTCTGAACCATTCATTTGGGCTATAGGTGATCCCATGGAAGAATTAGAGGAGTCAGTCACAGGTATTACTTAAGAGTTCCAAAAGGTATGTTGGGGCAGCTAGATGACACAGTGGATAGAGCACCAGCTTTGGAGTCAGGAGGACCTGCGTTCAAATCCAGCCTCAGACAATTAGCACATACTAGGTGTGTGATCCTGGGCATCACTGCATCAGGGGGTAAAACACACAAATGCAAAGGTATGTGTATTAGTGTAATATATTAGGGGGAAGAAAACAAATCCTTTAATGTAGTTTCTGCCAGTGGCAACATATGGCTACAAATACTGAAGGCCATGATATTGGGATTAACTAAATAGATAGATCATGCAAATGAAGTAAAATGGAAGAACAGAGAGGGCAGACATGATTAAGCTATAGAAGTTACCAACAACTTGCAAGTGGAGAAATTTCATAAATGAAATTATTAAAGGAATGTATGTCTAGACAAGAAAGTGGACCCCTTAAGTATAGAATTTATCAATAGACAATTTAGAGATAGTACATCAGTATCTGGGAGATACTAAAAGAAAGTCTCCCATATCTTAATTAATAATCCATACTCTATATTTTTGCCTTGTTTTCACTGGGCAAGTCCCTTGCACACAACAGACATTTAATAAGTGTTTGTGTGGAGGATATTTTCATGGACTCCATTTTCCAAAATACTTGGGATTGAAAGAGCTTTCTTAATTAGGAAACTCTTTCCTAATTCTCAGAATTCTCTTCTTTCTCAGAAAACTTTTTTTTTCTCAATTCTCAGAAATTCTCAATTCTCAGAAAACTATGTATGAACTTTCAAGGTATTGATGACACCCTACATGTACTATGGGTACCTGGACACATTCTATAGTAGAGGATGACAAAATACTCTGGGAATTTTACAGAAGTGTCTACCGTGGATCATGGAGACAGTGGTGAAAAGGGTGCAGGGAATGATGCTACAGAGACATGATTGATTTAAAAAGGGGGGATGAGAAGAAAAGGCAATCACACAAGAAGCAACAATTGGTGTAGAGCTGGCCTTGGCATCCTGAACTCATTGCTTCTTCCATCCTGATGGCCTCTAAGGGCTGTTGTAAAATAACTCATTAGTTACAACCCAGAGGTCAAAGGATTTTATTCTTCTCTAGTTTACCATTCTGAGAATTAAAACATTGTTCAGGCATAAACTACAAATGAATCTATAAAATCAAAATTTACATCCTTCCTTCAGATTGGTTCTAATAAATGACCATGCTTTTGAAGGGCTCTTTCCCTTCCTCTCCTCCCCCAACTCCCATGTTAGAAAGTCAGAGACATTAAATAGGCCATTGACTAGCCCTCGCCAGACGGGTGAGAAATGTTGGCAACTTGTATATAGGTGCAAGGAATGATTACTACCAGTTTCAATTTACTGTTATTTTCATTTCTATTTCATTTAAATTAAATGTCGTTACCTTTTGAAATCATGTGTGGTTTCATTGGTTTGGGGTGGGGTACAGTCTTGAGCTGTAGCTTTGAATAAATCTAAACATTCCTCTGAATCTGGGAGTCACTGAAAGGTGCTACATTTGAATTGACTGAAGGTCTTCTGTGGAGGATTTATGAGAAAGTATAGCCAAAAATCAAAAAGGATGAAGAGTGGAGTGATGGAGGAATCTTGTTTCCACCAAAGGAAAAAAAAAAGTACAAACTGAGTGATAACAGGATGTGAAGAGCAGCCTATTGTTTTAAACTTAATTAATCATAAATTCTGTTCATTACAAATGAAGGCAGGAATTACTGTATTGGAAAGATTTTTAAAAGTGCTTGCTAACCTTGTGAGTAAGCTGTGAAGGCTGGGGAAACCTTTTTAGGTTGTGGAAGTTTCTATGTCTATACATTGAAAGAATTGTACTAGATTCTTTTTATTATTATTATTATTTGGCTTTTTATTTACTTGCATGGGTAATTTTACAGCATTGACAATTGCCAAACCTTTTGTTCCAATTTTTCCCCTTCTTCCCCCCACCCCCTTACTCAGATGACAGGTTGACCAATACATGTTAAATATATTAAAGTATAAATTAAATACAATATATGAATTGTACTAAATTCTAAAGGTTTCTTTCAACTCTAAAATCTTATAACCCTATCTAAGAACAAAGAAACCCCTATTCCCCATTATCTTAAGTACTTATTACAAAGCACCAGATTCCGTTTCTTATAGTTTATTCTCTGGTCCTTAAAATAGTTCAGAAAAGTATGCTGCAGTTAAATGTTCTGGGTTCACATTTTATTTTTGTTACTTAGTACCTGAGTAACCTGAGGTAAATCACTAGCTTCTTGGGTGTCTTAGTTTTCCTCATGTATAAAGTAAGGGGTTCAAAAGGATGACTTCTCAGGTCAAGTCCCTTCCTGAATCTTATTGTCATCCATACTGGGCAATAGCCTGGTTGATGGTAAGGCAATCTACCTTCAATGACTTTCAGTATCGACAAATATTGTTAAATATCTACCATGCACCACATATTTTAATTAGCTTGAAAACAGCTTTTGCCGTCCAGTGAGTCTGTTGAGACATGTGACTCCTGTGAATGTCTCTGCATACAGGCAGACACACGTGCTTATCATTTTGTTGGTCAGCAAGCTCTGTCTTTATATTGATACTAAGTGGGCCTTTCATTGGGAATTACTCATAAAGATGAAGATCCGTCCCTATGGTTGCTAATACAAACCAGGAATTCCCAAGTCTGTATTAGAGGCCAAGACATTTGTACTAATGATTAAATGATGTTTTCTGCAGAAGAATGTAATTTATTCTTTACATTTCTTTTTTTTCTGGAAGGAATTAAAAACAAAGGTGGTAATGTGCTCAAAATAATATGACTGGGTAAGTAAGTGGAATTAAATGAAGGACATTCTCTTTAAAGGAAAATAAATTCTTGATTGAGGATCAAAAATCAATGTTTTTATCCATGCCATTTAACTCAAAAAGAGATATGCTACTGTTTAACATGATGGATTGATGACTTTAGATATCCTGGGAATTATTTTGCATTATCATTCATTTCCTAGAATGAAAATTCCCTTGGAGAATAGAGAGGAATACAAAATAAATCCACATAAATCCTTAGCATTTTTATACATTACCAACACAATCCAATAGCAAGAGATACAAAGAGAAATTCCATTCAAAATAATGGTTGATAGTATAAAATATTTGGGAATATATCTACCAAAGGAAAGTCAGGAATTATATGAGCAAAATTACGAAACACTTGCCACAAAAATAAAGTCAGATTTAAATAATTGGAAAGACATTGAGTGCTCTTGGATAGGCTGAGCAAATATAATTAAGATGACAATACTCCCTAAACTAATCTATTTATTTAGTGCTATACCAATCAGACTTCCAAGAAACTATTTTAATGACCTAGAAAAAGTAACAACAGAATTCATATGGAACAATAAAAGGTCGAGAATTTCAAGGGAAGTAAGGAAAAAAAAATAAATGAAGGTGGTCTAGCTGTACCTGATCTAGAACTATATTATAAAGCAACAGTCACCAAAACCATTTGGTATTGGCTAAGAAATAGACTAGTTGATTAGTGGAATAGGTTAGGTTCACAGGGCAAGATAGTGAATAAAAATAGCAATCTAGTGTTGACAAACCCAAAGATCCCAATTTTTGGGATAAGAATTCATTATTTGACAAAAACTGCTGGGAAAACTAGAAATTAGTATGGCAGAAACTAGGCATGGACCCACATTTAACACCACATACTAAGATAATATCAAAATGGGTCCAAAATTTAGGCATAAAGAACGAAATCATAAATAAATTGGAGGAACATGGGATGGTTTACCTCTCTACTTGTGGAGGAGGAAGGAGTTTGTGTCCAAAGGAGAACTAGAGATCATTATTGATCACAAAATAGAAAATTTTGATTACACCAAATTAAAAAATTTCTGCACAAACAAAACTGATGCAAACAAGATTAGAAGGGAAGTAACAAATTGGGAAAACATTTTTACAGTTAAAGGTTCTGATAAAGGCCTCATCTCCAAAATATCCAGAGAATTGACTTTAATTTATAAGAAATCAAACCATTCTCCAATTGATAAATGGTCAAAGGATATGAACAGACAATTTTCAGATGATGAAATTAAAACTATTTCCACTCATCTGAAAGAGTGTTCCAAATCACTATTGATTAGAGAAATGCAAATTAAGACAACTCTGAGATATCATTACACACCTGTTAGATTGGCTAAGATGACAGAAACAAATAATGATGAATGTTGGAGGGGCTGTGGGAAAACTGGGAATCTGATGCATTGTTGGTGGAGTTGTGAAAGAATCCAACCATTCTGGAGAGCAATCTGGAATTATGCCCAAAAAGTTATCAAAATGTGCATACCCTTTGACCCAGCAGTGCTACTACTGGGCTTATATCCCAAAGAAATACTAAAAAAGGGAAAGGGTCCTGTATGTGCCAAAATGTTTGTGGCAGCCCTTTTCATAGTGGCTAGAAACTGGAAAATGAATGGATGTCCATCAATTGGAGAATGGTTGGGTAAATTATGATATATGAAGGTTATGGAATATTATTGTTCTGTAAGAAATGACCAACAGGAGGAATACAGAGAGGCTTGGAGAGACTTACATCAACTGATGCTGAGTGAAAGAGCAGAACTAGGAGATCATTATAGACTTCAACAATGATACTGTATGAGGATGTATTATGATGGAAGTGGATATCTTCAACATAGAGAAGAGCTAATCCAATCCCAATTGATCAATGATGGACAGAATCAGCTACATCCAGAAAAGGAACACTGGGAAATGAGTGTAAACTGTGAGCATTGTTTTTTTGTTTTGTTTTGTTTTGTTTTTCTTCCCAAATTATTTTTACCTTCCAAATACAAACCTTCCTTTGCAACAACAACAACAACATTTGGTTCTGCACATATATATTGTACCTAGGATATACTATAAAATATTTAATATGTATGGGAATGCCTGCCATCTAGGGGAGGGGGTGGAGGGAAGGAGGGGAAAATTCGGAACAGAAGTGAGTACAAGGAATAATGTTGTAAAAAAATTGCCTATGCATATGTACTGTCAAAGAAAATGTTATAATTATAAAAAATTAATTAAAAAATATTGCTTTCAAAAAAAAGAGAATAGAGAGGAAGCATCATATGATGGAAAGAATATTACATTTAGAGCCACATTAACTGGATTCTATTCTTTTTTTTTAAATTTTTTTATTTATTTTTCCAAATTATCCCCTCCCTCCCTCCACTCCCTCCCCCCGATGGCAGGTAATCCCATACATTTTACATGTGTTACAATATAACCTAGATACAATATATGTGTGTAAATACCATTTTCTTGTTGCACATTAATTATTAGCTTCCGAAGGTATAAGTAACCTGGGTAGATAGACAGTAGTGCTAACAATTTACATTCGCTTCCCAGTGTTCCTTCTCTGGGTATAGTTATTTCTGTCCATCATTGATCAACTGGAAGTGAGTTGGATCTTCTTTATGTTGAAGATTTCCACTTCCATCAGAATACATCCTCATACAGTATTGTTGTTGAAGTGTACAGTGATCTTCTGGTTCTGTTCATTTCACTCAGCAACAGTTGATTTAAGTCTCTCCAAGCCTCTCTGTATTCCTCCTGCTGGTCATTTCTTACAGAGCAATAATATTCCATAACCTTCATATACCACAATTTACCCAACCATTCTCCAATTGATGGACATCCATTCAACTTAACTGGATTCTATTCTTAACTTGCTTTTTAACTATGAATTGTCATTTTAGTTCTTGAAACCCAAACTTGCTCTTTTATAAAATAAGGTTGTCAGACTAGACAATTACAAAGGTTACTTCTAATTATACTTTCCATGATTCTAGATCTCAATGGACTTTTCTCACTTCTAACCCTAGAGTTGCTACAAGAAATTCTGGTACCACCATGATATTCTAGTGATAACTCTTAGAGAATTTAATGACTCCTTGATCACTCTGAAGGCACCCACTTATGACTACATTGTTCATCAGTCTAGGAGACTCCCAAAGGTAGCAAACTAGGCCCAGTTTCTTTTACACATTACAAAAAGCTTTTTGAATAAAAATAAGTATTAGGGAGAATTCTCTTTTGTAACCAATAGAACTCTCCTGGTACCCACTAGAATTCTTGATCTCTCAGACTATACCTGTGATCTCCTATCTGGTTCAGGGCATCCCATTTTAATAAGATATGGATAAGTCAGAAAATATTTAAAAGGGATAAGCAGCATGATAAAGAACCTCACCCCTATCCTATGTGAAGATAATTTGCAGGAATTAAAGATATTTAGCCTAGAGAAGACTTGAGTCAATAGTGAAAGAAGGGACAAGCTAACTATTCTCACATATTTTAAGGGCTATCCCATAAAAGAGAGATTAGATTTGTTTTGTAAGGTGATGGTCTCTAGGATCTCTTCTAGTTCTAAGAATCTGTGACTCTAATTTCAGCATATCCTGCCCATTATGTATGAGATTATTGTATTTGTAAGGACTTAGCCTGCTCAGGAATCCATAACTATCAATATACCTTTTATCATGATGAACAGTTTGCAAGAGATATACATTTTTCCTGTTTCACCAAGGTCAGCTTCCTTAAAAACTGGATTATTTTTGTCCAAACCTATGATCTTAGATATATGAGGGAGCTCCTAGTGCAGAAATACTCTCAACTGATGTAAATCACTAACTTGTAGTTGTGTAGGGTTGTGTGAAGTCCTAAAAATTTAAGTGACTTGCCTCTGATCATAGATCTCTGATCTGATCTAGGTCTTCTTAAGTGGGACCTCTATCCATTATCTCCCCTTATGTTTTTTTTTCCCCCCACCATAGCACCTATAATATGCCTGATCTAGTCTAATTAAGAAACAATTTGATCCATTTGATAGTTGAATGGAAGTTTGTCTGGGAATCCTAGAGACTGGAATTTTGCCATGAGAGAGTTGTAAGTTGAAGTCAATAACACAGGTGTCATTAATTCAATTTTACAGATGAGAAAACTCAAGTTTAGAGATGTGGCTAAAATCACATAATTATAAATGGCACTATTTATTTCAAATTCAGGTCATCTGAAATGGCTTAGTGGATAGAGCGCTGAGTCTGGAATCAGCAAGATCTGAGATCAGTTCTATTAAGCGAGAATTGCTTACTACCTATGTAATATAGGGCAAGTTGCTCAACCTTGGTTTGCCTCAGTTTCTTCCACTGTAAAATGGGGTCAATAATAGCACTTACTTCCCAGGACTGTTAGCAAAACAAATGAGTGTAGATCAATTAACAGTGCCTGACACATAGAAAATAAGCACTCTAGTGCTTATTATTATTATTATTATTATCTAGTACTTATTATTATCATCTTATTAGTCCTCTTTCTCTTGAACTACATTACTGTAGTTTATAATAGATTTTCATTAAAGATTTGATTTAAGATTGTTGTTATGGCTACTAATATGCCAGTAAGATCTGCAATGAAGCATCCACAAATAGGATTTGAAGAGAATATCTCATTCATAAATGGGTTCTTGAGCAATTGCCAGAAGGTCAAACCCTTCCAGCATTTACCTCCTCCTCACTTCCGTTTTATTATCTGATTATTCTTCTGAGATTACTTTTGAGTAATGTGTATTTCAAACACATCCTGCCATCTGGACAACATCCATTAGGAATCATAGTTGTGAAAGGCTTCAGAATTTAAAGAGCACCAAGGCCATTCATGGTCTGCTCCCATCTCCCAAGCTTTCCTATTTGCCATTCTTCATGAAATGATTATCCTCTCTCCTCCTCTGAGCAGAATCCTTCTCTCCTGTCTTCTCCCCCTTCAAAACCTGGCTCAGAACTCACGTCCTCTGGAAAGCCATTAAACAACAAGCAGAATCTAGTGTCTTATTCCCAGGAGCATCACCAAGCAGCAAGAGAGGAAGGAGCACTGGAGGGATCTGTATTCTAATCCAACTCTGCTATTTATTATTACAATGGAAAAGTTACCAAACTCTCTGAACTTCATTTTATCTGAAAAATAGGTGTTACAATAATACTTGGAATTCCCTAACTTTCTGGGCTGTTGTTAGAAGGACTTACACCTTCAAGGATTATATGATGGTGAGTTATTGATAAGCAGATTTGCAGAAATTACAATTTGTACTTGTTTTTGGCTCTGCCTACATGATGTTAAACATCTGGGTAAACACTGAAAAATCAGATGTTTATTGAGATATTTTCCAAATGCAAAGATTTTTGGCGCTTACAACTTATACATTGTGTTTGTAACATTCTTACAGCTTTCTTCTGATGGTTGTCCTTTTCCTCCCTATTCAACTGTGGGTTTCTGAAAGGGCAGGTGGGCATCTTCTAATCCTTTGTTGTTTCCTTAATGTGGCTATTCCAGTTATTTGAACTGTGGGGAGATTCAGTTCCTTCTCATAGGCTCATCACTTTAGACAGACTTTGATTGAATTCAATGCCCTCATTTGATAGGTAAGGTAGCTGAATGTGACATGCTTAGGGTCATCTAGCTAGTAGGGGTCTGAGGAAGTACTTTGATACAGACTTTCTGATAAAGTTCATCAGAAGATCTTAGATTCAAATTGTGTCTTTTCTATTACCTTGCAGCTCTAAATACAAGACTCTATTAATTCCTCTTAGACTATAGGATTATAGATTGCAAGTTGGAAAGATCCCTTGAATTCATTTAGTTCAACCCCATCATTTTACAGATTAAAAAACAGAGGCCCACAGGGAAGCTATTTGCCTAAGATCACACAAGTAGTGGTTTAGTTGAAATTTGAAATCAGGTTCTTCGATTCCAGACCCAGCATTATTTTTCAAAATCCACAAATTTCCTTGACAATTGTTTCTTCTGGAATATCACAAAGAGAAGACAAATAAACTCACAGACTGCTAGGTTTGGAAGGCTAGTGAACATCTGGTCAAACTTTCCCCCTGCCTAATTTTACAGAAAAGAAATTGAGAAACATGGGGGTAAAGGGATTCATCCAGGATCATATTTTAAATACAGTAAAATTAGCAACAAAGCCAGAGTAGCACATAGGACTTGTGAGTTCCAGACCCTATATTTAGTCTGTTTGAATTGTAAGTTGTCATTTATCACTTAATTTCTTTCTATTTTCCTTTTTTGTTTGAAAAAGTCAATGGCAGAGACAAGTCCATTGGTTTCTGGAAAGACCTTGAACAGCCTAAAATCCACAACTGCAGAAATAGTGTTGACCACAGCAGAAAAATCACCTTCTGACTTTCTTTCTGGCTCTGAATAAAAGGTTGAAATTTTTGATGTTGTTATTTTTTAATGAGGCTGTGTTTTCTTTTTTTGGAATGGAGAAATATGTTAACACAGTATTATTTTTTTAAAAGAAAATCATCGAGTTATTATTATAAACTTCAGTGGTATGGGATAATGAGAAGGCTGTTGTGTTATTTGAATTTTGATTACAGAATAAATATTTTTGTGAAACTTAGTAAGTTATTTTTGGATTAGGAGTATTATTTTTTAAAATATGAGCCATATTCTCAATTATAACTGCCTTCAAGAGAAAAGGACCTCAATAAGGCCAAAAATACAATGGTTACTCAGAAGTTCTAAAGCTGTAGGAGATATAGATTTGGATCTCACTAACTTGGTTCTTACAAGGATCCTGGTTCTGAGAGAGATGCCAGTTCCTTAATCCTAACTCAACTGTTACCAACGCTAGAGTATATATTTAGTAGAATGAAATGGAGCAGTAGGGACTTAGCCTATTTCTTCTCCTTTTTGAGAGACTGCCCCTGATTTGGATGCATTTCAGGAGAGGTTGGAAAGAAGAGAATTAATGAGGAGGACATGGTGGAAAGAAAGCTTGAGGAGAATAGAAGGGAGAACTATTCTAAAAGAAATGGCATTTGACACTCAGCAACATGTAGAAATTATTCATTGCAAATTCAGGGGTTCTAGGTTCAGCCTAGGTCAGTTTTTTTTTTTGGTGAAAAGATCTGTGAAAACAAATTTCCAAAACCTTAAGATTATTGTGGGTCAACAACTTACTTTAGTAAGTACCTGCTATGTGCCATTATGCTAAGGGTTGATGTTACAAAGACATACTCTTTTATCTATTCTAAAGGACCTTACAACATGACAACATGAAAGCAAGATACATACCAAGAAACTTGGTGATAATCACCAGAGGGAAGGCTAATGTTAAGGCAGATCAGTGCAGTCTTCTTACAGAAGGTGGTGTTTTAGCTGAAACTTGAAGGAAGCCAGGAGCATTAAGAGGCAGAGATGATGAGGGAGAGAGGCATGAAGGATAATAAGAGAAAATGTACAGATTCAGAAAATGGAGTGTCTAGTTCAAGGAATGGAAACAACATCAATATCCCTGGGAGAAGACATAGAAGGAAGAGTGATAACAGGAGTTATAAGATCTAAAAAGATGATGAAGGATTTTAAAAATCAAACAGCAGATCTTACATTTGGTCCTGGAGTAAATATGGAGCTTTCCAAATTGATTGACTAAATGGCTATGTGTGGTAGAGAATATAGCATAGTCAAATTAGAACTTTTGGAAGACAGTTGAGAGAAGGATGCCTTGTGAGATAGACGTGTGGCCCAGAGACTGGCCAAAATAATTTTGCAATAGTTCAAGCATTCAGCAATGAGAGCCTGGCCCAAGGTGGTGACAGTGTTAGAGTTGAAAAAGAAGTGTATTAGATAGACATTGTGAAGGTAGAAACAACAGGATTTAGTAACTGATTGTATATAAAGTGGTGAGAGAGAGAATGAGGAACTGAAGGGTGGGATGCTGAATGCTAATGCGTGTCTTGTCCACTTGCTCTAGGGAGGGAAGAAGCTATGGTCATATTTATTGCCATAGGACCATCTTACCTGGAAATACTAGTTAGAGGTGGGAAGAAAATTTCCTGTAACTAACTGATTTGAATTTTGTGAATGATAAAGTCAAGCTTTCCAGTTTACTGGCTGATTATGATGAACTAGGTATGAAGTAATACTGTCATAGCAACCTCCCTGCCTCTCAGTCCCCAGAATTCGGGGAGGATCGATAGTTTTTCATCCCAGCTGCAGAGACTGCAGAAAATGCAGAGATTCCATGAATAGCCTTGTCTCCAAAGTTCTGGAAGAGTTTCCAAACCAAACCTAAACCCCAAACCAGGCAAACATCATTCACTAGAGCCTGAAAAAAGTTGACAGAGATGGCATTTGTGATGACATTGTCAGCTCTTGAGCAGCCCCAGCCTGGTGAGTGCAGCTATTCTGGGCCTGTCCCACAGGACCATTAAAGAGTGTTGATTTCATTTTGAAGTCATGTCTCATTCCTCATGGACCTGGAATCTCTCAGAATTTTGCAAAAAAATATTTTAAGCCTT
Organism: Sminthopsis crassicaudata; assembly: GCF_048593235.1. NCBI lineage: Eukaryota > Metazoa > Chordata > Mammalia > Dasyuromorphia > Dasyuridae > Sminthopsis > Sminthopsis crassicaudata. Next base: position 616,351,547 of record NC_133618.1, on the reverse strand, counting down.
GTCAGAAACCATGGCAAATATTTATAAGAGTGATTGAATTCCATTCTTCTTGTACCTAAGGAACTCTGCTAGCAAAGGTCCAATTAAAAACTCTCCTAAGTTACATAGATGTATCCACTCATTTATTTATTAAGGCAGTGCATATTTATTAAACACTGTATGCAAAGCATTTTTCTAGAAAATGGGGAAGAAACAAAGTTTACTCATGAAATTTATAATCTAATAAAGATATAATGTCATATAAATCAATTATAAGGCATGATATTACATGTTCAGTAAATCAGAAAATAGAGAAAATTCTATATGAATTCTGATAGGAAGAAGGATGAGAAAAATACTTATGGAGCAGGTGGCTTTAAAGCAGAGGTGGGGAATGTCAGGCCCGCAGGTCATATAAGACCATTAATATCATTGGGCCTGGCCCTGCCAAGGCAAACACAAGCAATGGTGAGCTGAAAGCTAGATACAACAATCTCCCACTGCTTGAGTTCTATAAGTTGATAATTTTATATATTATATTATATTATGTTATGTTATGTTATGTTATGTTATGTTATGTTATGTTATGTTATGTTATGTTATGTTATATTATATTATATTATATTATATTATATTATATTATATTATATTATATTATATTATATTATATTATAAATATCCAAATGGACATTGGCAGAAAAAAAGGTTCCCTGTTCTTGCTTTAAAGGATAGATGTCTAATAGGTAAGAAGGTGAAGAGGTGTATTTCAGGCATTGGCCACAACATGAACAAAAACAAGGAGATTAAAGTGAATATATAAGGCAATAGAACAGTCTAGTTTGAGAGAAGCATAGACCAAATAAAGAAAAAGAGAACATCGGTGCCAAAAGAAGCATTTATCTGCCAGGCATAGCACTTTGAACTTTGCATCACAGGTAATAGGGAATCAAGGAACATTTTTTGAAGTGGGAAATGGTTTGAACAGCTCTATCTCTTTAAAGTATGTTTTGGATATTATGTATATATACATATATATATAATACATGTATATATATATATTTATATATATATATATATATATATAGAGAGAGAGAGAGAGAGAGAGAGAGACAGAGACAGAGAGAGAGAGAGAGACAGAAAGAGAGAGAGAGACAGAGAGAGAGAGAGACAGAGAGAGAGACAGAGAGAGAGACAGACACACAGACACACAGACACACAGACAGGGATAGACAGACAGAGACAGAGACAGAGACAGATAGAGAAAGACAGAGAGACAGAGATAGACTGGAAGAAAGAGAAAGAGAGAAAATGGAGATAGGAATGCATTTGGAAGGATTTAATGGTCTAGGCAGGTGACATCAAAGGCATGGGGATGATAGAAACAGGAATAAACAAGATTAGATTATGCAGAGCTAATACAAAGGTAAAAGTAATAGTCTTCAGTAATTGATAATGAAAATTAAAGAGTAGAAAAGAGAGAGAGAATAATTGGCAGGAGAAGTAATAGTCAAAAGTAATTTCAAATTAATAAATGTGGGATTCAGGTAAATAATACTATAGATAAAAATAGTAAAACCAGGTATAGTGGGAAAGTTGAATTTGTTTTGAGGCAGATTAAGATTGAGTGGTGCAGTAAGATCATTCAAATTAGGTAACCTGTACCTTTCAGTACTTCTTAAAAAAAGTCAAACCTGTAGATGGATATATTAAAAGATGAAGATAAAAATAGATATAGTAAAAGAAACATCATAGTAAAAGATTAAGATGAAATTATAGGAGTAGATATAGATTTAAGATTAGTCAGACAAACATAGATATAGTTATAAATATATAGATGATATAGATATAGATAAATGTAGAGGGATGAAACTCTGAAAAGGTGTACTTGAATCAGACAGCAACCTTTTTTGACAACAAAAGTCACCTTTATCTTTATTATTATTCAATAATATAATTGTATATCTCATTTTGTACAGAAAGTTTTAACACCCTGGGAAAAAACTTTATTTGGCCAAGCAGCAGAATCCAGGAATATTCTGGATTGTAGCTGTTAAATTGACTGACCTATGCACACTATATCTACATATACATATACATATACATATACATATACATATACATATACATATACATATATATATATATATACATATATATATGTAGATAATGGTTATATATATTTAGATGAGATGGTAATGTCACACTTATGAAGAATAGCTGATAGCTGAACAATTCTACCAAGAGCTTCATGGAACTAAAACTGATAAATAATCCTTATGTAATATCTGATGAAAGAATAATCATTAGCAACATGCAAGAAAGCAGCAGGGTCACAGTAGGTTTCATCATGGGGTAGGAGACCCACTATACCAACTATCTCATGCTTCATTCCCATCACTTTTTCATCCATTTCTCTTTGGGAATTTCACCCTTGAAAATGATCAATCTCCATTTCTCTAACATGTAAGTAAAAGACTTCTGATATTTATATTCCTAGGATTTGTTGGAGCAGCTTCCTTTGGCATCCATAGACTGAAAAGGAGTTTTGACAACTATCTTTATAGTTAAGTCATGACAGTATACAGCACGAATATTACATTTTGATGCATCTGTAAAGATAGTTGGTCCTTTAAGAGAAACCTTAGAAACCTTTTCTTAGGAGATGGAAGTCCAGACTGTAGAGTTCCCATAGTTTCCATCTGTTCATTTACCTTTCTTAAATCTATCAACATCCTCCATTTTCCAGATTTCTTTCTTACAACAAATACAGGGGAATTCCAAGGACTAAGAGAAGGTTGTAAGTATCCTTGGTCAAGTTGCTCCTGTACTATATCTAATAATTTTATTGCTACCTAAGGATCCCTGTTCTACCCACACTGGTGTATCAGTTTTCCATTGGATAGGAACAGGTGAGTGTTGGCAGGCCTTCAACAGCAGCCTGACCTAAAAAACCAAAGTACTCATTTGTAATCCTAACTGTTGTAAGATGTCTCTCCCCCACAGATTGATGGGGATTTTTCAACTATAAAAGAAGTAAAAACTCATTCAAATGTCTATCTCCTTTAATAATAATAATTAAAATATATATTAATATTAATATACATAATAAAATAATAATAATAAAAACTCCTTTCACTTTCAAATGTCCATCTCAAAGGGGTAGCATTAACTTCATCTGCTATTGATCCTCCTATGCCAGACATGTAGGTGTCTGCCTTAATCTTTGGCCAGTAACTGGACCAGTTGGCACCTCTAATGACTGTACGATCTGCCCCTATGTCTACCAGGCCTTCTAATGGTATGCCATTTATATAGCTACTGAGCATAGGTCGGTCAGCTGTCACAGCTGCTGTCAAGTATATTCCTGGATTCTGCTGCTTGGGGTCAGAATCTGGTCAACAATCACCAGATTGCTTATTAAGAGTCTGTATTGGGAAACCTGATGCCACTACTTCTCCTGGTTGATAAGTCATGCATTGTTTACCTGTATTGTGACTGAGATATTATCTACACATCCCCGTTTCCCACATCAGTGTATGAATGAACACTGTTTTGTAAGTACTCTCAGGAGGTGAAATGGTCAAGCCTATTGTGCCTGGAGGCAAATGATCCATAGGCTGGAGAGGAACAGATTTCACCTCTCCAGGGGGTATCTCAGTTGTCCCAACTGCATATAATTCTATTCTCCCCAATTGCAATCCCTTTTGCCCATCATATTGCTTCTTGGCTGATTGGTCATATCTGAGTTCTGAACTTCTGAAGACTCTCTGGATATAGCATCGGCTGCCATCATGCCCCAAATATTTTTTGCCTTGGGCCCTGGGGCTGGGCCCCCCATCCCGTTTCTCTGAATCAACCTAGATTCTGATGCTCAATGGAAACCACTGTTGCATTTTGGACATGGGGTTCTGGGTCTTGTTCTCTCATCCTGTCCAGCTTTCAGATGCCCTACTTTACCACACTGAAAGCAAGGACAAGTGTCTCTGGAAGTCTGTTGCCAAAAGCAATCCTGTCTTCCCATGTTCAGATCTTGAGAAGTCTGCATCATAGCCTGGCTATAAAAGGTATTTGTGCCCATTTTGGCACAGTGTCTTATGATCTCCTCCAAAGAAGCATCTTTGTGTAGTGACTAACTATCTTTACAGATGCATCCAAACATAACATTTGTGTTGTTTACTCTCGTGACTTAACTATAAAGAAAGTAGTTAGAACTCTTTCAGTCCACTCAGCAGAATGAATTACATGCAATCATTGAAGCTTTTACTTATTATCCAAGAGATATAAATATAATATTTGATTTGGCCTATTCAGTAGGTGTGGAAAAAAGAATTGCCACAGGCATATGCTTTCCAGATAAAGATTAATATAAAATTTGAGAAGTAGGAATACACATACATCAAGATTAAGATATAGTTATGGACCTAGATTTAGGAACAAATAAACAGATATGGTTATATATGTAAACATGGAGTATATGGATATAGACATAGACATAAACATATATATATATATATATATATATATATATAACTATAGCTATATAGAGAGGAATAAATATATACATGCATATGTATATATGTGTGTATGTGTATATATGTACATATTTGCATGTATATACACACATACATATAAATATAACTATTCCTGTGGATGTGGATATAAAGTTAGACAAAGAGTAGTTTTACATAAACAAATAGAAATAGCCTCATACATAGACTGAAATATGAATGTAAGTGTGGATATAGATAGATACATACAAGAGGCAGCATGGTGTAACATATAAAGAACTAGGCTTAGTGCCAGGAAGATCCAGATTCAAGGAAGACTTTGCCTCTGTCACTTAGTGAAATGGTTCTGTGCAAATAACCTCCTGCTCTGCTTTAGGCAGAAATTGTAGACAGTGGATCAATCTATATTGATAGAGAGGCTGCCCTAATTCAGCAATCCCTATAGCAATGAAATCACTGGTCTAATCCATATATATATATATATACATACACACACACACATGTATGGGTATTTGTGAATTGAGTGTATAAAGGAAAATGGCTCAGAACAGACTCCAAGGCCAACTAGAGAATAATGAAACTTCAAAGTAGATAAAAGGCACAAATGAAAAGTAGGAAAATCATAGGATCACATATGAAGAGATGAAAAGGATATCTGAAGTCATTTATTATAATTTCCCACTTTATATATGAAGAAACTGAGATATAGATTTCATTAATTAAAGGCCACATTCTAGGATGGCTCTTTCCATTCCACTAAAATAAGATGGTACCTCTTAAGCCAAGGCAACAGCAGCAGCAGTAGAAATAAGAGTACCAGCAGAGTTACCAATTGGTAAGCAGTAAAAATGAGATTTTAACACAAATCTGCCACTAAATCCCACATTCTTATTACTAGATAATGCCTCTCTGGAACTAAGATCAGGTAAGGTCATGTTAGAGCTACATTGTGACCCAATACAAGCTATTTAAACTCTGCCTCAACTGTAATTACCTACCAGGATTGTTGACAAGATAAATTCAGGTAATATTTATTTGTAAACCAAAGTTCTTTGAAAACTTAAAGCAGGCTATAAATAGCAGCAGCAGCTGTAGTAGTAACAACAACAGCAGCAGTAGAAATAAGAGTACCAGCAGTGATAATAGTAGTAGCAGCAGCAATAGTATAAACAGTAACAGAAGCAGCAGAAATAGCAACAATAGTAGCAGCAGTAATAGCAGAAACTGTAGAAGTAGTATCAGCAGTTGCAATAATAGTAATAATAATAATAATACAGTAATAATAGAAGTAATAGTAGCAGTAGACGTAGCAGAAAAAGGATAAATAGTAGCAGCAGAAGTAATAGTAGCAGTAGTAGTAGCAGCAATAGTAAAAGTAGCAGTAGCAGCAAAAGTAATAGAAATAGTAGTAACACCAGTAACAGTAATAGTAGAAGAAAATAGTAGAAGAAAAGAAGGAGGATTCTGGCTATAGGAGGATGTCATGTCAAATGTATGGAGATGGGAAATGAGAGATGGAATGTGATAAAATGAAAAATAAAAAGACCTAGAAGAGTAGATCACATAGTAAAGGAGGAAAAAATAATATTCAATGAGAATGAAAAGATAAGTTGAGGAAAGATAGTGAAATGTTTTTCAATGGTAATCAAAAAAAGTATATTTTTGATCTTAAAGGTCATGGGGATCCCCTGGAGTTGGTTGAGTAGGGGAGTAACATTCAGGTTTGCGCTTAAGGGAATAATTTTTGTTGGAAGTATGGGACACTAAGGCAGTATTTTTTTATTGTTATTTTTTCATATTCTGTTCTCAAAGAGGGACCAATGATATCAAGAGAGTGATATGTTTGATTTACAAGTGCATTCACCAAACTCATTCTCTCTTCTAGAGCCATCTGGGTCTAGTCGCAAGATATAAAATCAAGGATATAATAGGAGATCATGGTCTAAGCTAAGTATTTTCCTAGATCTCAATTTGTCTGAAGCAATGTGCATTCAGTGATTAAAGGCTAGGTAAGAATTGAGACAAAAAATGACCTTGTTTGGTTTTCCCCCTCTTTCCCCCAAAAAAACATTCTGGGAGAGTTTTCTCTCTAAAGCAGTAAATGTGAGAATAAATCAAAGAGATCAAGTGAACAGATATTATGGAAGTAAAAAGACATAAGTTAGCAACTTAACGGATATTTCAGGAATGGAGATTGAAGAAACAATACTAAGCTTACAAACATAGGGAGGCTGGAAGAATGGTGATAGTTTTTGACAAAGAATTTGGAAGAAGAATGGATTTTGGGGTGTCATCTGCTTTGGACATGCTGGGTTAAAATGCCTAGGGACATCCATTTTGAAATGTCCAAAAGACAATTGATAATGTGGATTGAAGTACAGGAGCAAAAACTATGCCTGGATATATAGATCTGTGAAATCATGGGGACTAAAGATGATAATTGAACTCTTGGGAAGTGATGAGGTCACCAAAAATAGAGAATATATGGAAAAGATCACGGACTTTTTCAGCTTGAATATTTTTTGTTAGGTTTGAGAATTCTGGGTAAAGCAAAAAACTGATTTGGGGAAGATGCCATTGCCCAGCTTCAATACCCCTCTCCATTCCCTCATAAAAGAGCAGAGTGACAGAATTTTGGTAATTATTGTTGGCAGGATGGTGCAAAGCCCACCCAGGGGTGTGTTTTGTGATAGAGCTGGAGTAGTTTTTGGAATAAGTGAAATAGAAGGAGACTCAAGAGAGAGAAGGAAAATGGAGCATGGATCAGATTGAGAGCAGATGTCTGACTGAAGAAGGGAAATCCAAGTAGGAATTTTCAAAGTCTGGTTCTGTGATATACATGTACAGAGGATTGTAGGACCAGGAAGAGAGACCCAGCTAATCCCATGGCTTTGTTGATTACTAGAGACTGTGAGTTTCTTGTTTCTGACTGCCAATTCCTTTAGAGAGATCATTACATTTTGAGGGCCAAGATGGCAAAAATCCTGGCAAATGTAGGCAGCTTACATTCCTGGATCACTTAAAGGTTTGTAAAAACACTTTGTTATCTCATGTGACTCCCATAAAAAACTCTATGAGGGAAGTATTATTATTATCATTTTATAGATGAAGAACAGAGAATGAAGGCTTTCAAATTACAGGCAGTGAAACTTGACTTCAATTTCTGGGAAAATTCTCCATTGATATTTAAATTTTAAAAATTCTCCATTGACCAACTAATGTCTGGTCATCTAAAATGAAAAGTGGTGAGTAGATGGGGTCATATAAGAGTAACTTGATTTATTTATTCATTTATTTTTTTGGATGAGATTGCTAAAATAGTGGATGAGGCAACTGCTATGGATTTTAGCAAAAACATTTTGAGGAAAGCCATTTTAGGAGAAGATAGAGACATAAAGATTAAATTATATTTAAACCAATAGATTCTGAAACTGATTTGATGGCTGATTGACAAGAGTAGTTGTTAATGGTTCAAAATGAAGGCAGCAGGAAGCCTCCAGTGGAGTAAACACAAAGATCTATTCTTGGCCTCATGCTGCTTAATATTTTTTATCAGCAGCTTGGATGAGGGCATAGATGGGATGTTTATCAAATTTTTCTGATGTAATTAAAGTTGTTAAAAAAAAAAAAAACTGTCCTGAAATTGGCAGCTAGGTGGTACAGTGAGTGAGAACACCAGTTCTTGAGTCAGGAAGACATTTACTAGATCTTGAACATCACTTAACCCTGATTGCATCAAAAAACCAAAGCAAAATAACACCTTCTCTAAAGCAAACAATCAATTAAACTGTAATTGATTATCTCCAGGAGATGGGTTCTCTCTACTTGGAAGTATTCAAATGGAGGAAAGATGGGCATTTGTCTGTTATATTATTGTAGGGATTCCTATCATCAATGGGATATATTATACTCGATAGCTGCTAAGCACCTTTCTAACTCAAATTCTGTAAAGACAAATTTCAGCAAGTTTAAGTAACTTGATAAGTATTCCACAGTCACTAATGTCTGGAGTAAGATTTGAACCAATTTCACTAAGCCCAGTGCTCCATCAGCTATGTCATATTATAGATATCTTATGGGCATGGTTCTGAGTTCCCAGTACTCTCCACAAAGGAAAAGAGGCAACACAAGAGACATTAACAAATGCCAACCTACCTACATCCATACAAACATATAACCTACATACATATTTTATTACCTTCTGCTGGAACTCTGTCTTCCCAGAAATCAGCTGGAGTCAGGATAATCAAAAGTCTTTATTCTTGGCCAGGGGATTAGATTAAGTAATCTCCACACCACACTCTTCTCTCAACTGCCAGGAGAGAGAGTGTCTCAATTTCCTCCTCCTACTCTTCCCCCCACACTTTCCCCTCTTTGTCCCACCAATCAAGTCAGCACAGAACAGCTGGGGAGGGTCAACCTTCAAACAAGTTAATAGAGAACCGTCCAATTGGCAATTAGTCTCTCGTGCTCCATTATCCAAGTGCATTTGCTCAGTTCTAGCCCTTTACAACCTTCATGAAATATTTTTAATGAGAATAGTTATTGACAGTATAGATGATGATAGTATAGGCTGACATTTGCCTTTCCAAGCCATTCATATTCTACCACATCTTTTCAATCTTCTTATATCTTGATTCTTCTCTTAAAATTTCAAAAATTATATTTAGACATTACAAAAAAGAAATAATAAAATCCACCTCTTACACAGTGCAAAATGGAAGTATCTCATTGTTTCAAAGGTACAAAATTAAGGGAAAAATGTGTAAACATGATAAATGCATCCAAAATTATTTTAAATATTATCTCCTGATATATTGTATTTAAATGATATATAAATCAGGGTATAGAAGATTTGAGAAGAGAAGAAATCAGCTTTTTATTTCAACTTTAGCTATAAATAAATGAGGAATTTTGTTCTTTTTGCAATTTTTTCAATATCTATGTTTTCTGTTCTTTGCCTTTTGGAGAAAACATTTCCCTGTAAATCTGCCTCCTTTTGGGATGTGGACAAGGATCAAGAGCTTCCTCAATGTACCATTAATGTTTGAGTTGAAGGAAACTCAACTACCCAGAAATTTCCAGGTGTTTTAGAAGGAACATAGCAGAAATGTTGTACTTTGATTCTTATACAAAACATTCTCCTTTTCAACTTGGGGCATTTCTCCTGGCTGACACCAAGCCTGGAATGCTCTCTTTCCTCATCTCTACCTCCTGACTTCCTTCAGTACAGTTAAAATTTCACATTTTGCTGGAAACTTTCTCAATCTCCCTTAATTTTAGTGTCTTCTCTCTGTTGATTATCTCCAACTTATTCTGTCTATATTTTGTTAATAACTAGCTATTCTTTCCCTAAGACAATTTGAACTCCTTGGGATCAGGACCCTTCTTTGTAACTATAATGCTTAGCACAAAACCTTCTACACAGTAAGTGCTTAATAAATGTTGATTGATTGATTGACATACCTTCATAGTGATTTTCTGTATCAGACAACATTTATATTCACACAACTTAGAGATATAAAGATTTGAAGTTCCTGGTGCTTTCAGTGTTTGTTTATTTCAATAAAAGCTATGGGTCAGCAAAATAAATTCCAGCTGCTAAAAGGCTTTCCTCTAACAAAGTGTTTCCCATCAATTTCTCATAAAAATATTCTCAGAATAGTTTTAGTTTATTGGGGTATCATGCCAAGCTATCCAAAGGTTCATTTTCTCTTCAACTATTTTCCCTACTCAGAACTGAAATGGAGATTTGGCTATATCTTATTTGGAAAGTCATACATGCTTTTCAGTGATCCCAATTTGCTCACTTAAAAATCCTGTGAAACTTTGAGATGGATGTAATAAGAGAGATAATTTTGTTAGGCAAGCCAACCTTGCTAAATCTACACTTGACCTTGAGGGAGAGAAAGGGGAGACAGCATATGCCAAGTTACCAGCCACCATCACTACCCCTACCACATCAAGAATTTCTCTTTAGGCCCAGAATCCTGAACCCAAGAACCCTGAAAATAAATAATCCTCCACTCCTGTCTTGTACTGCCTTTAGTTTGGCAGAGAGAGACAGAGACAGAGACAGAGACAGGAAGAAACAGAGAGACAGAGACAGAGAGACAGAGGTACAGAGAGACAAAGACAAAGAAAGACACAGAGACAAAGATTGAGACAAAGACATACACAGAGAGTTAAAGAGACAGAGAGAAAGAAAGAGCAGAGACAGAGTTAGACAAGAGATTGAGACAGAAGCATATAGAGAGATACGTACAGAGACAGAGATAAGAGACAGAGACAGAAACAAAGAGAGACAGAAAGAGAAAGAGATAGAGAGTGAGAAAATGTATGAAGCATTAATTAGGTGTCATGTACTATCTAATGATGGGATTACAAATATAAGTAATGAAGGCATTCTCTACCGTTAAGGAACATTTATTCCAATGGGATAGACAATACCATGGTGTAAATGAGCTAGTAAATAATGGGATGGGATATTGTGAGAAGGAAGGAGGAACTGAAAGAGTTCTGGTCTGAGTAAAGAAAAGCATTACTGAGAGTCTTCTCTAAACTGGTATTTCAAAGGAAAGAATCTCCAGACAACCCTGAGAAAGGAATAGACTCAGGAGAACTGATGTGAGGTATACAGGCTATGTAGTTTTTTAAAAGCTTCTTCCAAAGCTGGGACATGATGAGTGCTATTTTCCTTTGTGATTAAATTTCACATTTATACTGAGAGTCAACCAGCCATTGTTTCTAATCATCCACTTGTTAAAAGATCCCTACAGCTGCTGGCTGGGAAAGAGTGTTACCTGAGCTCTGAAATCCCTTTCCGAAGCCATGTATATAAATAACAATCACAAAATGTTTTCCTCATGACCCCCTATGAAACAAATAAACAGGGAATTACCCAAGGAGAAAGGTGTAAGGGCTGCCATTATTCTGAAATGGGCATATGGACAAGGAGATGGACTCATCATAAAGTGAGAGTGAAGGATGACTAATAGACAGCCTGTGTTTTCCATTGGTATCCTCACAATATCAAGGGGATTCTAGGAAAAATCCTAGCATCTTGGGTGAGACTTCTAAGACAAACTTAGAGGAAGTTACAGATGGAAGTGGTACAGAATAGACAAGCAAGAATAGGCTGAGAGCTGCATTGTTGCTAGGAATACCTACTTCAATAAGAATGAAAAGCCATTGAAGTATTATTTTCTTTTCATGGATGGATAAACTAGGGTTCAGCAGGAATGTGATTTGCCTAATCATAGCTATTAAATGTGACACCCTAGACTAGAACCTGGGTCTTTGGTTTTTCTAGTGCTATTTCTACTAAGTTATGCTGCCTTTTACTTTTTATTTTTATATTTATTTATTTTGCTGAGGCAATTGGGGTTAAATGACTTGTCCAGGGTCACAGAGCTAGGAAGTATTAAGTATCTGAGGTTAGATTTGAACTCTGGTCCTCCTGACTTCAGGGCTGGTGCTCTATCCACTGTGCCACCAAACTGATAAATACTTTGTCCTGTATTGTCCTCATTGTACATAGTAAAGCAACTATTGGTGTCTACTGATCTGAGAGTGCTAATGTTGTAGTAGTTTACTATAATGATGAATAAGTGAAACTATGGTTGTTAGAAGGGAGCCACCAACCCTTGGCGGGGTAGCAATTAAGGCAGGGAACTAGCAGTCGCATATATGGGTCAGAATCCTGAGCAAAAAGAGTAAGCTAGGGGTCCGTGAAATATTAATGACTCAGCAAGCCACTTATCTCCTGAGCATCGGACTCCGAACCACAGCCAGCTAAGTTGGCCATACTCTGCTTTTTGCCTGAAGGGCCCAGGAGTTTCTGCAGTTTCACTCCCAGGGCATTGCTACCAAAGCAAAATGAAGCCACTTTGCTTAGGTTTGCAGAACCTAAGCCAAAAAAATTCTTGATGAAAGATATCGAGACATTGGAGGCCCTACCGACTTGGACAAAGGCTCCAGAGGAAAGCCAAACAAGTCCAGGATGGATCCCAGCTCTTGTTGTTGTTAGTTCTTTCCTGTTCCTTCAAAATACAAACCATGAAATCTCAGAGAACAAGACTTGGTCCACTGGACTTTTCTTAGAAACAGCCCTGGCTCCTCTGAGAAATTATTTAGTCCTGGGTAGGGCTTAGTGGCACAAGCAGCATGGAAGAGTGGAGAGAAAACTCTCCTTGGAGCAAGGAAGATCTGACTAAAAGGCATGATTCTGGCATATAGTAACTCTGGGATTCAGGGCAAATTATTTAGTCTCTCAGTACCTCCATACAAGTCTAAGATACAAAACAGTTGCTAATCTTCCTCCTGTCTAAGAGATTGGAAGGATGAGAGAGGGAGGAGAGGGTGGAGAAAGAGAGGGAGAGGAAGAGGGAGAGAGAGGAAGGAAGGAGACAGAGATGGAGACAGAGAAAGACTGACAGAGAGAGAAAGAGAGAGAGAGAGAGAGAAAGAGAGAGAGAGAGAGAGAGAGAGAGAGAGAGAGAGAGAGAGAGAGAGAGAGAGAGAGAGAGAGAGAGAGAGAGAGAGAGAGAGAGGTAGAAAGAGAGATAGACAGAGAGACAGAGAGTGACAGAGAAAGAATGACAGAGAGAGAGAGAGAGAGAGAGAGAGAGAGAGAGAGAGAGAGAGAGAGAGAGAGAGAGAGAGAGAGAGAGGCAGAAAGAGAGATAGACAGAGAGACAGAGAGTGACAGAGAAAGAATGACAGAGAGTGAGAGAGAGAGAGAGAGAGAGAGAGAGAGAGAGAGAGAGAGAGAGAGAGAGGCAGAAAGAGAGATAGACAGACAGACAGACATCCTCATTAGGAGATTTAAGATTAATGAAATCATAGGCCCAATTCTTAATTCTATTATGGATAAATATTTCTTTCCATAGAGTATCTAATTTTATCCTAGATAACTAGATAAGGTGCAAATGTTATTACACCCATTTCAGTGATGAGGAAATTAAGGCCTAGAGCAGTTAAACATCTATTGAATGTAATGTCTTTTTTCCCCCACCATCTGTTATCAATGAGAGAAGAAAGTATTTATAGACATTGTACCAGGTGGGAATTTCAGCAATCAGTTGACTCTACTTCTTAGCCAACTTCAACCCTATGGATCCTTTAACCTATGGAATGTTATGGTAAGTAGCTGTCAACTAAGTAGACAGGACTTTTCAAAAGGGGAAGGTGTATTTAGTAAGATTTTTTTAAGCATATGGGCTTAAAGCCCTAGATAAAATATAATCATGTAAACCAAACAACTTCTATAATTTGAGAATATGACTCTTAACAATTACTGAAAAATTGACATGCAAATATTCATTCATATTGGATGGAATTAGATTACAAATATGTACTATCCATATAGCTTTTGGGACCATCTCAAATAACATGAGGCTTCCCAGATCAATGCCTCAAACCAAGCAGAAGAGATGGAGAGAGAAGAGGAAGAGGAAGAGGTGAAAGCATGAGAAAAGGGGAAGAAAAAGAGTTATGATCAATTCTGGCCAATGAAATGGATACAAAAGAGACAAAAATGGGCCTAAGTCATCTAAGCTAAAAAGTAAAGGGGGCCAAAAGTAGAGTCAGGAATTGAGCATTTATCATGTATTTTCTATGAATGGATCAGCCATTTGTCTAAATTCCAGGGCTATAAAGAAAGGCAGAAAACATGGAGCTCACTAGATTGAGGGAGATAATATATAAACAGCTATGTGCATATAAAAGTTATAGTGCTAATAGAAGATTATTTGGAGGAGCACTGCATAATGAGATATTTGAGTCAAGTCTTTTTTACCAATGGTTTGCCTATTAGGTGGCTTGGATCCAGAGTAAGGAAGACCTGAGTTCAAATCTTGATTCAGATACTTACTAGCTGTATGAACCTTGGCAAATCATTTGCCTTAATCCAATGGAGAAAAAAAATGAAAACTACTCTAGTATCTTTGTCAAGAAAACCCTATGGACAATAGTATCCAAAGGGTGGCAAAGAGTTAGACATAACTAAGTGTTATTGGTGATTTCATCAGTTTCCATTAGTTCAATTATGATTTCAATGCAAATGATTCCAAATCTTATATCTAGCTCTAATTCCTGAGGCTAAATCTAGCCCTGAGCTCCAGAAGTAGTTGTATTATCAATTGAGCAAATTAATGTCCCATTGACATCTCAAATTAAATATATCCCAAACCAAACTCTCTTACTATCAAGAGTATTAGCATCTTCCCAGTTACCTATATTCACAACCTCATTGTTATTCCTGAATCCTCATTCTCATTTATCTCACAAAATCCAATCTCTTGTCCAATCTTACCATGTCTTCCTTTACAATCTCTTTCCTATTCATCTCATTGTCTTCACTTATATTCGTACTACCCCCACATAAGTCCTAATCACGCATGCTCAAAATACTGTCATAGCCCTGTAATTCCTTTTCGTGACTCGCCTTTACCTATTGCAATCCATTATCTACTCAGCTGTCAAAGTGATGATCCTAAAATGTAGGTCTGTCCAAATCAACATCCTTTCTCAAGAAACTCAAATGACTTCTTATTACCTCCAAGATCAAATATAAAATCCTATATTTAATATCAAAAGCTTATAGTAACCTACTAGTTTCATTAAACATTTCAGTCACAGTGCATTTAATTTCTCTTTTCTTAAAGTTACTATATCCTGCTCCTTGGCTTGCCTTAAACACTGAAGGGAAAGTTATACCTTCAGTATTTTGAGATTTGTCTCAGATTGAAGATTACTTGGTATATCCTTCCATTTTAAGCAAGAGGACAGATTTTAATCATGAAAGTTCTTAAAAATAAGAGCTCTTAAAACCCTCTTAAAATAAATTGGCTCTTTTGTTCTATTAAGTAATCATTGCATCCCTTTTTCTAAAATGTATTATTTTGATTGGATCTGAGCGTCAGCAGATGGGAGAGAAGGGGACCAATTATTATTTCTCCTCTCTTCCATATTGTTAAAAATATATTAAGGAGAAATTTCAATAATATAAGCCTTTTGGCAACCATGTGCCCAAGCCCTAGGGCAAAGCTCTTCTAACTCCTAGTTCAGTATGCTTTCTATTAAGTATCACAAAGACTCTGAAAATCTGACATTCAGAGAAGAAAATTTGGAAGGGGGAGAAAAAAATAAAAACAACTAGTACTGAGATCATTTTGAAAATATAATAGCAACAAATAAAAATTCTGGCATACCAGATCTCTAAGCCAACATCAGACAAATTCTTGTGTCTTTTTTGTGCCATTTCCCCCACTACTCTGGTGTAGGCTATGGATCCCTTTTCAAAATAAGGTTTTCAAATGCATTAAATAAAACACATCGGATTATAAAGGAAGCCAATAATTAGTGAAAACAAATACATTAAGATATTCAAATTTATAGACTCCCCATTAAGGACTCCTGGCTTCAGCAATCTTTATGAATGAAAAGAACCCATGACTACCTATAGGATGTCATAGGAACTTTCTCCATTTTCTCCAAATCACTAATGCTGTCTTTTTTGCCTTGCTTGAAATTCTTACCTTCTAAGTAACATGATATATAATGAAAAGAGTATTGAATTGGAAGTCAGGAAATCTGGGTTCTATTTCCAGGTCTGCTGATAATTAACCAAAGACAAATTACTTCATTCTTTTGGCATCAGTTTTCTTATCTGTAATATGAAGGGGTTAGTCTTCAGGTCCCCTCTAACTAACATTCTATGATTCCAACTTACTCATTTTGGTACAATTGCCAAGTTGGGAGATTATGTCCAGGAAGCCACTGTTAAATGTATATAACTAGCTATGAAGGGACAGTCTCCTCTAGCTTTCTCTTTCAGCAAATTAACATGAATTGATTTAGTGTATTAATTATTAGTTTTGTAATTATTAGTCACAAGGAGTAACTTGTATGTTAAGAATGAGATGTAGAGGAAGACAAGAGGGACACAGTAGTACACATGCCCTTGATGAAAAGAGTGGGAGTATGGGGCAGGAGGCCAAGGTGGGCAAACCAATATGGAGTCCTATATACTTAGAGGATTTTCCAAGAGGGTATGCATTAAGGCAGGATAGGATGACCTGAGTATTCATTTGGTAGTCTGAGAAAATAGGAACATGTGGGGAGGATATACAAAACATCCTTCGTTTCCTTTCAATTTTGCCCAGGGTCTGCCTTATGTCTATCTCACTTTTTCACAACTGGCCATGTCAGTTCAGAGCCCCTTTCCACAGCAGCAGATGGCAGATCCAAGTTCATTCTAAGATCAGACTGCATTGGGTCTTTGACCAAAGCCACAGTCTGAAATCTGCGTGGGAAAGCCTAAGAAACCTTCAAGTCCTGAAGCCATGTTAAGCCCTTCTCAGGAGAAAGAGCCTAGAAAAAGCCACAGCATAACCACAGAACTTTCGCTCTGCAGGATAGGCTGGATTATTGTTTCACTTAGAAATGTTAAAATGAATCATGCCTTTCCTAACATCGTTCCAGAAGACTGCCATATTCACATAGGAAGGGAAATATTGAGCATAGATAAGTCTCTATTCTCCCTATTTACAGATGCATTTAAAAATACACAGATGTTTGGTCTTCTTGTGCTCTCTCTCTTTCCTTAGATTTGTCTCCTGTTTCCTTTAAGATTCTGCTCAAATCCCACTTTCCATAGCTAGCCTGTCCCAGTTCCTCCCACTGCTGGTGCATGACCTCTGAGATTACCTCCCACTAAAATTGTATGTATCCTCTATTTACATATCCATTTGTGTATTTTTAATTTTTTTAATTCTTTTTTTATTAATTTTATAATTATAATTTTTTGACAGTACATATGCATGAATAATTTTTTATAACATTATCCCTGGTATTCATTTTTCCAAATTTTCCCCTCCCTCCCTCTGCTCCCTCCCCTAGATAACAGGCAATCCCATACATATTAAATGTGTTACAGTATAACTTAGGCACAATATATGTGTGTAAATCCAATTTTCTTGTTGCACGGTAAGAATTGGATTCCGAAGGTATAAGTAACCTGAGTAGAAAGACAGTAGTGCTAATAGTTCACATTCAATTCCCAGTGTTTCTTCTCTGGGTGTAGCTGTTTCTGTCCATCATTGATCAACTGGAAGTGAGTTGGCTCTTCTTTATGTTGAAGATATCCACTTCCATCAGAATACATCCTCATACAGTATTGTTGTTGAAGTGTATAGTGATCTTCTGGTTCTGCTCATTTCACTCATCATCAGTTCATATAAGTCTCTCCAAACCTCTCTGTATTCATCCTGCTGCTCATTTCTTACAGAGCAATAATATTCCATAACAGTCATATACATAATTTACCCAACCATTCTCCAATTGATGGACATCCATTCATTTTCCAGTTTCTAGCCACTACAAAAAGAGCTGCCACAAACATTTTGGCACATACAGGTCCTTTTCTCATCTTTAGTATTTCCTTGGGATATAAGCTCAGCTCTGCTGGATCAAAGGGTATGCACAGTTTGATAACTTTTTGGGCATAATTCCAGATTGCTCTCCAGAATGGCTGGATTCTTTCACAACTCCACCAACAATGCATTAGTGTCCCAGTTTTCCCACATCTTCTCTAACTTTCATCATTATTTGTTCCTGTCATCTTAGCCAATCTGACAGGTGTGTAGTGGTATCTCAGAGTTGTCTTAATTTGCATTTCTCTGATCAATAGTGATTTGGAACACTTTTTTCATATAAGTGGATATAATTTCAATTTCATCATCTGAAAATTGTCTCCTTTGACCATTTATCAATTGGAAAATGGTTTGATTTCTTATAAATTAGGGTCAGTTCTCTATATATTTTGGAAATGAGGCGTTTATCAGAACCTTTAACTGTAAAAATATTTTCCTAATTTGTTACTTCCCTTCTAATCTTGTTTGCATTAGTTGTGTTTGTACAGAAGCTTTAATTTGATGTAATCAAAATTTTCTATTTTGTGATCAATAATGATCTCTAGTTCTCTTCTGGTCATAAATTCCTTCCTCCTCTACAAGTCTGAGAGGTAGACTATCCTCTGTTTCTCTAATCTATTTATGATCTCTAGAATGTGTCCTTCTTGAGGGCAGGGATCATATTTTTCATTTTTTTGTATTTTTATGGCTTCGAACAGTACATATCATATAGCAGATGCCTAATAATTGCTTGAAATTTGATAATTCAGAAGATATGAGAAATGGGTAAACAAAGTTGAGCAGTAACATTCTTCCCAACCTTCCATTTGCTGAAAGACATCAAATTCCATGCACAAAGGAACTTTTGCTTAAATGGTCTATAAAAACTACATGGCTTCCATAATCCTAGAAAATTCTTAGCCTATAGAGAAAGCTGATTTTTAGAGACTTCTTTATTTATTGTTATTTTTTTCAAATAACTGTCACTTTTTTCTCTCCTTTCTACCTCTCCCCTGATGAAGGAGAAATAGAAAACACAATTTTAACAAATAGCCATGAATGAGTATAGCTCCGTTATTTAATTTTAAGAAAGTAATTCAAATAATTCTCTGAAAAAGTCCTAGCTTGATTAACTTCTCATGACATGGAAGAATACCTGGGAATGTAACTCAGGATTTATGCCAGTATCATTGACACATTTTTTTCCAGGATCTAATTTAGCTGTTAATACTTAAGTGCTTGCTCAATAATAGATTTAAAAATTATATCTGTTGTCAGAGAAGAAGGGAGGGGAGACAGAAATCATAACTATTCCCTACTCCCCACCCCTGGGTAGTTAAACATTTATTAATGCACCATTGGAGTCCAGAAGGAATCTAATTTTATCTTTTATAAAGATAAAGTTTATAGCTTTCAAAGATCATTAACTATGCACAGTGTTTGACATCAACACTCATGTAACTGCAGATACCTGAGTTATTGTGAGAAGCTTAATAGAGAGAGTTGCCCTCAGAATCAAGAACATGTGCGTTCAAATCTTGCATCTGACTTTGTGAGTCTGAACAAGTCATTTAACTTTTACATGTTCTGAGCTACACTTTTAAATTACAAGTTGCAGAAAAGTTGCTCTGAGCTACACTTTTAAATTACAAGTTACAGAAAAGTTGCCAACCTTCATTGACAGAGGGAATTTCCTCACCTAGGAGTTCTCTACATAAATGAAATTAAAAAAAATCACAAGTCTTTATCTCCATTGAAATAATTAAACAATTATCCAAATTCTATATAAAAAACCTTATTATGCATATTTGTTGTTCATTTATTGGACATCTATTATGTGCACAGCACTGTTAATGTTGCAGGGAATATAGAGGTGAATAAGACATGGTCCTGGCTGAAAAGAGCTCACAGTCTTATAAAAGAACTAAGACATATATATGAACTCTAAGTACTGTAAGAGAGATACAAAGTACTATGACAATTTAGGGAAAGGAGAAAATATAAAATGAAGAGTATGGGAAACAAAGAAGAATTCCTAAAGCAGGTGGTCCTTGAGATAAAACTTAAACCATGGACAGGACTCCTGATATGGATAGGTAGAGGTTAAATAGGTAGGCAAGAGCAGGCAGAGTACTCCAAATTTAGAGAATGACAAATTGAATTCAGTTATTAATGGTTGATAAGGATATAGTAATTTACCTCATTCAGGGAACATTCCCAAAGATATAGATAAGTTAATAAGGTTTAATCTAATTGACACTGATTAAATACATTCCATGAGGTTTCTTGTAGAAATAAGGCAATCAAAAGTATAAAAATAAACTACTACAATAAAAAATTCAAATGAAATAGGAAAAAGGGCTAGCCTTGGGAAGTCTAGAAATGTAAGTCCTAGAGTCTGTCTTTGGAGTTTGCTATCACATAGGTAAGTGAATTTATGTGGGAAAGAGGAAAGCTACCCTTAGGGGCAGCCTACTTTCTTAAAAAATAAAAACCTCCAGTGGCTCCCTATAATCTCTAGAAGGAAGTATTAAATTATTTTTCTGTTTGTCATGTAAAATTCTTCACAAGATGTCATCTTTTTACTTTAGTTTTCTTATAAGTAACTCATCTCATAGCGCTCTGAAATCCAGCCTTTCTTGCTGTTCTTTACATATATGATGCTCCAATGTCCTATCTCTACGTCTTTGTACTAGCTGTGACCCCTGCCTGGAGTGTTCTTCCTAACTTCTGCCTCTTTAGATCCCAGGCTTCCTTCAAGATTCAGCTCAAGTAGCATCACTTTCTTAGGAAAGTCTTCCTGTTTCTGTCCTTCCCTCCCACTGTTCCTAATGCCTTCTTCTTTGTTAGCTTGTTTTCCCATTACATCAAGCCCAACTCTGTCTTTGTGGCTTCAATGCTTTGTTTTTAGGTTGGCTTTCTAAGGATCCAGAAGAATAAGGCTAAATCCACTTTCTCATAATAGCCCTTTAAATGCTTTAAGGTGGCTTAATGGCTTTAAGATCAAGGTTAGTGCAAACACTGTAAATAACAGTCTCTAGCTTGGTGCTGGTCCTGGTGCTGATTTATTCTTTTCTCCTCACAAATCCAGGGCTCCAGCTCCGACCCTCCCCAAACCTCATCTCTCAGTAGTACTGGTGACAATAGTAGCAATGGAAGTTTCAGCTATATATGACTGTATATGGAGGAAAAGAGAAATATCCTATCTTCTTCAAGTGGTGATATAAGGGCTATTGCAAGGGGAGAAAAAAGAGCACTAACAGTCCTTTCCAGGCTACAGAGTGTGAGTTGTGGATATCTGTATGCAGTGCTCACACACAGGGAACAGACATGTACACATTCACATTAGTGCACCTACTTTAAACTATCATGGTTTTCTTATGTTTCTATTGTGCAAATGGCTTGTCTTTGGCCATAAAAGAGAATACATTTGAGCCCTAACAATTCAATAATTTGTGACACCCCCCCCCCAAGCACATTAGAATGCTGCCTGGAGGAGGGCAGCATTATCACATAACAACTTTATGGACTTGTTCTCTTTGAAGACCAAATGCAATCCAAAAATGACATCATTTCAACTCAATCATTTTGCTATAAAATGAGAACATTTAGATAAGTGAAATAAACATATTTACTAATCATTTACATATAATTAAAAGTATGAAACATTATTTAGGTAAGACACAGACAATTAATATTTAGGTACAATTATCTTGTATTTTATTTTGTTGTTCAGTTGTTTTCCAGTCAGGTCTGATTTTTCATGACACCATTTGAGATTTTCTTGGCAAAGATACTGGAATGGTTTTCCATTTCCTTTTCCAGCTCATTTTACAGATGAGGAAACTGAGACAGAGTTAAGTGACTTGCCCAGGATCACACAGCTAGTAAGTGACTAAGGCTAGATTTGAATGCAGAATATGAAATGTGATGATTTCAGATCCAGCACTCTATCCACTGAGCCATTTAGATGCTCCTTGTATCTTATTTACTGATCTTTAACTAGAAAATCACTAAAAACAAGGGATTGTTAAAGGCAAGATCTAAGCTGGCCTGAGTCCAAATCCCTGAAGAAGAAGAAGAATATAAGGAAACTGTAAAGAATAGGTTCTAAGCTGAACAAATTTAAAAGCCTGAATTGGTGGACACTTTGGAAGCTGAACTGATGAACAACGTGTTCTGATGGCTTAGGAACACAGAGGCAATGAATACTATTGCTTGGGTGCAGGGCCAATTAGTTCTTCCTTGCTGTAAGTGAGCTGCTTTTCCTTTATCCTAAAAGTAATAGGGAACCATTAGGAGGTTTTTAATCTGGAAATGATATAATCAGATGTGTTCTAGAAATTTCATCTCAACAATTGTGTGGAGAATGCACTAGAGAGGGAAGAACATCCATTAGGAGCCCTATTTTCTCTACTTTTTATTTTCCCAGTCTTTGAAATAGGCTTTTCAAGAAGACCTCTGGATATTTTATCCTTTCTTTCTCTTGTCTCATGAGTGCTAAGCTGTTCAGGGGTTACATTTGTGCTTTTTTTTCCCCCTCTCACTAAAAAGTTATAAGAAAAGGTACTACTTGTCGGAAATGTTATGCAATGGTGATATCAACCTTAAATAGGAATAGTTTCCTGCAGCTGCATATTGACTTAGAAAACCACAAATTAACATTATTTATGTTACTTTGTATTTTAATTTATTTTGTTTAATATTTCTCAATTACATTTTAATCCCATTCAGGCAAACCTCCAGAGTGTTGTGACCACATGTTTGATACCTGTTTTAAAATATGTCCTCATCAGATGTAAGTTGCCCAACCTCACCTCTAAAATCCCTTCCAACTCAGAGGTCATAAATTTATAGTTATAAAAATAATGTTACAATTTTCTCTTTGATTCGTGTTGTAATTAAAATATCCATTAGTTCATTACATTTATTTTTTCAGCATCATTTTACCTGAATACACTTATCCTTTAAATATCTCCATTCATTTTTTTTTCATTCATAACACATATTTGCCTATTAGAGGCAGATCCCACTGATATATTCAAACTATGCAAAGTACCTAGAAGTCCATATTACTTCACTTAAAGTTAGTTTAACAAATACTAATTAAGCACCTGTAATGTACAAAGCATTGGACAGAGGGATAGATGAAAAATGTTTTTGGTTAGTGAGAAGAGAGCGAGCATGTGGGTATTATACCTCCAAAGGGCACTGATGAAACCAGTGTTCAAAGAGCAAATCGAACCATATGGAATAGGATTAGTCCAGAATCTGAGTTAAGTGGACTATATTCAATGCCTAGATATAGAATGGGCTAGGTGGGATGATTAAGGATCAAGGTCTCAGATCCAAATAAAAAAGAATAGATAGAGATCAATATTCTGATTGAGATACCATGAAGCATCTCAGGATCTAATCCCAATTGATGGGTTTACATAATTATATAACCAGGACTCAGAAAACATTATCAAAGATGTCATCAACTTATGTTTTACTGATTTGCATTCTAAATTAACAAATACCAAATAAGATGTGCATTTACATAGGCATAGTACCATAGAAAAAAGATTGTAAATACAATTGTTTTGATTTGTTATATTCAGCTTTATTTTCTTTTTATGTATTTAATTAATTGAAGCAATAACATTCAAATTTGTCCTTCCTACCTTCTTTAACAAGATGCTTTAGTGATCCTTTTTTTTTATTCCCCACCCCACCTTACTCCATTTCTGTTTTTCTTTTGAGCTCTCACTCCCAAACTTCCATCGGAAAAAAAGAAAAGAAAACCCTTTTGGGAAATATACATAGCAAAATAAAACAAACTCTTATACTCAGAAACTGAATGGTAAGTGAATTGAGAAGAACCAAGAGAACATTGCACACAGCAACAGCAAGATGATAACAATGATCAATTCTGATGGATATGGCTCTTTTCAACAATGAGATGCTTCAGGCCAGTACCAATAGTCTTGTGATGAAGAGAGCCATCTGTCCCCAGAGAGAGGACTGTGGGAACTGTATGTGGATCACAACATAGCATTTTGACATTTTTGTTGTTGTTTGCTTGTATTTTATTCTCTTTCAAGGGTAGAGAGCAAGCTTTATCATCTGTCCTCTGAAATCATGCTTGGCCATTGTGTTGATTTAGTTCTAAAGTCTTTCAAATATTTTAATGATGTGGTTAGTTCTTCGACTCATCATTTCACTACCCATAAATTCATAAAGATTTGCTCAGATTTTTCTGAAACTATTTTATCATTTTTATGGCACAATAATATTCCATGATATTTATATAGCATAATTACTTTAGTCATTCCCTGATAGATGGGCACCTCTTAGTATTCAGTTCTTTGTTATTAAAAGAGCTAAGATAAGTCTTTTTGTACATACAAGGTTTATCTCCATTTTTTGATATTTTTGGATGATAGACTTAAAAGTATTATAGTTAGCTATATGAAAGGATATATACATAGTTTAATGACTTTTTGGACATAGTTCAAAGTTTGTTTGTTTGTTTGGTTGGTTTGTTTTTTGTTTTTTGTTTTTTCAAGGATGGTTAAACCAATTCAGTTTCACCATCAATACATCACATTAGTACATCTTCTCCCTCCAATTTCCTTTAATGCTTGTCATTTTCCTTTATGTCATTAATCTTTGATAAATCAAATGAAAACATCAGAGTTGCTTTAATTTGCATTTCTCTAATTATTAATGATTTGGAGCATTTTCATACAGTTTTGATAGTTTGGATTTCTTCTTTTTGAAAACAACCTGTTCATATCCTTGATCATTCATGTATTAAAAAGACATCATTATTTATTACTAAAATCACTTTCACTAGGCATGAGATTTCTCAAACATAAAAGCTAAGTTATCTGGGTAATCATACTATAAATTTCACAACTTGGGTTAGGATCTGACAGGAATCATCTTCTCATGGTTGGTTGGTTTGTGTCTGAAATCCAAGCATCCAAAGGAGGTGGGGCTACCAATTTCTTAGCAATGTGAGCAGTTTGTGCATAAAGATTAGGACACCCACACAAGTGTTTATTCCTTGGCTCCAATCTATTTGGCTCATCTCTCTTATGGATTTGAACCAATTCTTTGGGACAGGCACTTATATTTCACTTGTAATCTGTGGTCACGTAGCCATGAATTAAAATAATTAAAAGTTACAAACTCAGCCAACATATAAGACCTGATTTACTATCTTCTTCTCTGAATGCTCTTACTGGGAAAATCTCCTATTGACTGGAAGATGAACTTTGCTCATATAAATATGCTTGGCTCTAAAGCAGTCTTTAGATTAAATATGGGACTGAAAGCAATTGTATAAGAATCACTATCAGTTTTGTATGTAATGGTGGTGGTTACTTAATAGTAGAATGAAGCAGACTCAATCTAAATCCAACTCCTGTGCTCTTCTGAAATTCAGAACAGAATGTCATCTTTTCTGGTTTGCTTTCCTCTTTCATGCTGGCAAAAGTTGACTTTCTAGTTTATAGTAATTAAGTTTAGATTTGTTTTTTAAAAAGTCATATTTGGACACCAACTTGTTCTGGCAAAAATGGCCTCCTGATGAGTTTCAATGTCCATGAATCAAACATATGGACTACATTTCCTGGAAACAAAACAGCAATTTTAAAATGAAAGGGAAAATTAATTGGCAAAAAAAATGTAATTTGGGTTTTGCCAAACTACAAGTGTTGGAAAAGTAGCCTGAGATATTTTGGTGAGTTCAAGGAAGGGAAAATTCATCCATCTATCTCTCATCAGGAATTCTAGTATTGTTTTTCTTCACTATGTTCTCTGTTTTGAAGAAACAAAGCACAGTTATACTTAATAACCAATGTGAATGTACTCTTTGGAGAATTAGGACCACCAAGTTTATAGATTATTTAAAAAAATTTTTCCAGTAATTTTTAGCACCATGTCAACCAAATCTAAATCAATCTGGCACATTTAATTAGTGGTATTCTTTCACTGATTCAGCAAGCTCATATTACAGGCCAGATATTATTAAATACTAAGATTACATAGACCAGAACAGAAAAGACCCTGTCCTCAAGGCATTTCCATTCTACTGAAGGAAAGTAGCATGTCCAAAATAAATGTGAAGTATTTCAACAGACAGTGTTAGCCATTAGAGAAATAAAGAGAGTACTTATAGATAGCAAAGTGGTACAGGGGATAGAGTGCCAGGCCTGGAATCAAGAAGAGCTCAGTTCAAACTTGGCCTGATTGTATGTTTGCCTCATTTCCTCATCTGCAAAATGGACATAGTATCATCTACCTGACACGACTGTTGTGATGACCAAATGAAATAATCATTGTGAAGCCTTTAGTTCAGTACCAGGCACATATTACACATTATATAACATATTAGTTATTATTTTTCATGTGTAGCATTTTAATCCAACTTTGAAAAAAACAAGTTTTGTAAGAGGTAGAAGTAAAGACCCCAAGTAAGGGACACAACTTGCATGTGAGATAAAGTCTAACTATCATGAAAGCTTAAGATTCAGTAGGACTAGATCAAGTGATGTCCATACAAGATGAAATAACCCAATTTTCATTTAGATTTATTTATTCTCTTAGATTGAAAACTTTTTGTGTGAGCTTAAACATGTTACATGACTCTAAGAAGTGTAAATTTCATCTATAAAAAATAGAGGTTGGACTTGGTAATGACGGAGGTCTCCCTGAATTATAATGTCCCATTGTGATTTGATTTCAGGCCTGACAACTTTTCACACCTACCAAGAGTGGTTTGATGTCTCCTATCAACATTTTCCCTGGTGATAATGGCTAAATATTCAAAGTCTACTGCAAACCTTGGACCAAGTGGGGAAAAGAAATACATAACCCCAAGTCAGTTTTTTTAGAGGATAGTAATTAATTAACCCCTTATAAAAGTGGGAGCAAAAAAGTGAGGAGCAGCCTAGAAAAATTGATAGAGAGAAAAGTATGGGTCAACAACATCTTAGTTCAAGTTATTTCTCTGAAATACACTGGCTGTCTGATCTAGGGCAATTGCATTAACCTTTCAGCATCCTAGGCAACTCTTTGAGACCATAAATTGCAGAACACCAACCTACATTGGAAGATATAATTTCTTCACCAGGGCATCCCTAGATAAGTACAATTTCAGGCCCAGACTAACAAGTAGTAGTGCCCATGCCTTCAATTTAGCATGGCAAAAAGTGATGGGTTTTGAGAAATGTCACTTCCAAGAGTCAAGAGCTGTATCCAATTCTTCTCCATTGCCTACCCAAGGCAAGCACTCAACAACCACTTGTGGAAGGAAGGAATGAGTCACACTAACACCTGTAGACACCCCATCTTTGGCCAAGAATGTTTTCCTGTGATCATAGATTCAGAGCTGGAAGGGACTTCTTAAGCATCTAGTCTGACTTCCTTGTTTTACAAATTGGGAAACTGAGGTGAAACAATTTGCTTAAGATCATAAAGTAAGTGGTGGAACTGGGATTTGACTTCATTTTTCCTCTTGTTTCAAGGTCATCGATCTATCCATTGTAGTAAATTGCTTTTACTTGAAAGAGAGTATATAGACAATTCTGAAGAACTGAAGGGTGGTAGAAATTAGGCTGAATGGGTGCGTGAAACTTGTTTTTGATTCCCACAAACTAAACAGCATCCCATCACCATGGCAATAACAGTGGTCCTTCCAGTTGGCTCTCATTCCACAGTGCATGCTGTTCTGGAGTTGTATTACACTGTTACTGAATGTGATTCTCCTAGACCACATTTCACTTCTACTTTACATCACTGTCATACAACTCACTGAACAGCTGTATGGGTTGGGAGCTAATTGCTGAGTCAAAAGCAACTCATCTTCAGTACTTTCAAGCATGGGCCCAGTGACATTTTCCCACACCCACTCTAAAATGAAACAACAGGTTATATATACATATATATATATATATATATATATATATATATATATATATATATATATATAAAACCCTAGAAACACACTTTTGGACCTGGGGGTTTAAAAGGAAAGTTTTGAGTCTCTTTAGCTAAAGCCCTATATTCAATGATAGTCAATCTGTAGACTGACATGGTGATTCTATAACATATTTGGCCAATCAAATCTCTGGGTTTGGCACAAAACCAAATTTTGGCGTAGATTTGTGTCATGTAATGGAACATTTTGCTGACGACAATGGATCGTTCCATTGTGATTACTGGGGGATAGGGGTCATTGGTAAAGGGAGAGTTACAGGAAACAGGTTCATTTAAGCTCAATTAGTGGATGAACCCTGAAAGCTCTGGGTTCCACAAATAGATTTAGCTATTTTTCAAATATTTCAGGTCTGGCAAATCTAAAATATGTTTGGCCGAGCCCTTTACCCCCTTAATTTTTAAATCCTGGTCTATTTTAAGGGAAATGTAAGCCGTATGTTTCTGATTCATTTGTGCTTGATTTGTCAAAATACTGTTTTGTAAGAGGGATTTAATGTCCAAAACCCCTTGTGACCCCTTTTAGAAACATTTTTTTTAAATACAGGAAATTGTCTATTGTTAACTCTCCCCATATTCAATTGGCCACCACCTCCATTTCAATTTCAATTCAAAGTACACAACTCTGGGAAGATTCCAGGGTTCTAAATGTGGTCAATGTGGCTTTTCTTCTTTAGGTACTAACTGGGGATCATGGAAGAAGGTCCATTCTGTTTTCTCAAAGGGATAGACCCCATGCCATCTTGTTCTTAGAACCTCAACCCAAATTTAGAGTATTAGCCATGAACCTTGGACAAACTAAAAACTTGGCTTCAAAGAGAAGAGTACTTAAACTGATGATTAAAAGGTTGGCTGGGTGTGTTCTTCTAACTTAATATGTTTAAAGTGTGCGGTTTACTTCTATCTGGACCTAGCCTTAATCACTGATTATGTGTTGCCTCAGTCAAATTCAGACATGTTAAAGAAATTGCCCTTAGCTTCTGCATTCAGGGCCTTCTCCAGTCATCCTGATCTATATCTTGCTAATAGACCTAGATGGTTCTGGAGGGAAAGTGAGGCTGGGGACTTTGCACAGCCCTTAAGCCCTCAAATCCAATTCACTGCATGTCATGGCATCACTAGCCTTATGTCATGCTCACCTTTGAGGTGGAAGGACAAACAACAAGAAGAATTATGGCAAAATGAAATAAGTCCATCCTTGAGAGTAGCTACAGGAGCACTCATGCAAAATGGTTAATGGCTTAGATGTTCTATTGCTACATATCAATGTGTGCCTTCCAGTTTTCTTGCCAAGAATCATGGGAGTTTGTTAAAAAAAAAAAAAAGGTAAGGGATTTCTTGTCTTTGAAACCTGGATCTGAGATCTCTTGGCTTTAAAATTATATTTATTTCACTGCTATCGTGAAAAAGGAAAGTAAATACCTTTATAATTCTGTCCCAATTCAGATCCAGAGAAATTTTTACTAGTTCACTATATTTTATAAGAAACATCCTACGAACCATTCTCCCCAGGGACAGATTTTTGTCTTTCTTCACATCCTAGGTCTTAGAACCTTGCCTACCATATAATAGAAGCATAATAAGTGCTTGTTGTATTGACTGCACTGCAATATCAACTGGTCCAGTCTATAAACTATATAGAAATTCCCCTTTTTGAAAGTTCCCTATACTAATAAAATCACAGGTCTACTAGTACCTATTCCATATAATTGTTAGGAAAATTTTCTTCACTGTTTTCTAAAGTTAATGTTTATTCAATTCAATTGAACTTATATACAATCTAAACTTTCTATTGTCAATGCCATCTTTTGGTCCTTGTGCTATAGAAAGATTCACAGGGAGTTAAGGCACATGCTTTAGGATCTTCCAAGATCCAAAGTATTAAATCTACAGCTTTAAATAATGGAAAGAATACCCATAGAGTAAGTGTGAGTGTGTTGGGGATGGGACTTTCCAGGTGTTAATGGAATGACTATATCTAAGTCACCCTCTTGTGGCAATATAGAAAGGTGACTTTGGAGGTAAGAAGACCAGTGATCAAGTATTATCTCTAACACAAGCTCCTGAATCTTTGCACAAGTCATGGCTATCTTCTCATTGCCTCAGGCAACTCAAAGTGTGGAGTTCTTAGACTCTGGATTTCTTGGCAACCTAACTTTTATTTTCTTTTACTCTGGAGAAGGTCTAGAGCAGAGCTTCTTAAAGTTTTTTCCACTTGTGATACCTTTTCACCTAAGAAAGTTTTACATGACCTCAGGTGTATAGGTTTATAAAATAGGTATGCAAATCAAATATTTACTGACAATAAATCATAATCTCACAACTTCTAAAATCAGTCTCACAACCCCCATGGGACTGGCAAACCCACAGTTTATAAAGTTTAGATCTAAAGGATATCTCTGTAAGAAAACTTTTGAGCCACAAATTTTAATAAAGTTTTAACCTTTAATAACTTAAAATAGCTCTCTGACTTTTGGGACACATTGTAGATTCTGTCTTGGGGTATATAGGATATATATATATATATATGTATATATATATATATGCATATATATTAATATATGTATATGATATACTTCAGAGGGTTTATGAATTTGGAAAGAAAAAATTACATCTTTATTTTTTGCTAATGTTTAATTTCCTTTGTAATCTTATACATTTTATTTTTATGAATTTACATCATTTTGAGGAGGAGTCCATAGGCTTTACCAAACTGCCAAAAAAGTCTAAAGAATACAAAAAGGAGATTTAGTAATCTAAATTAATAAATTACAGAGATGATAATTAACTAAATGAGTGTTTTTTACACTATTGACATCATAGTTCTGGTCCTAAAATCCAATTGAAAGCCAGTGTGGCTCAATAAACCCAGGAAGCCATGAGACTTCTATTCTAATCTCAGATTTTCACCCTTGACCTGCCAAGGTCCTGGTTTCTTTATCTGTGAAACAAAGGGCTTAACTTGGCTGTCTTGACATCTCTTCCAGTTTTGAGTTTCTGAAATTAATTTCTAAGCTATTTTAAGCCAAGTTGAACATTTACTTCCAGTTCTGAAATTCCATGATAATATAGTCTCAAGGCTAGTACAATCAGATAGCAGCCACATCAAGTAGGTTTTAGATCCTGAACCTGTCAAAATGGAGCACTGGGGGAGGGTTAATACAACCTGCCAGAATGTGTTCAGTGAGGCCATAGCTCCCCCTTTTCAAGTTAACCCTGACTTATGTCATACCACTTATATTTCCAAGTAAGGTTAGTCATCAATCTAAAATAATAGATTAGAGCAGAGCTTGGGATAACCCCAAATCATAAATAACACAAAATCATTTACATTTGGCTTTGAGGTATGATTTTGCAATTATGGTAGAAAATGGGTGTGTATGATATTCTGGGAATTCATGTCAAACCAAAGAATGAAGCCATGCTGTGAAGACCTGTCTGAAGATAAACAGGGGGAGGAGGAGACGGAGGTGGGAGGAGATGGAGGGAAGGGAAACTAGTCCAGTTCTGACCCTTGCTCACCACTTTCCTGTAGTCAATTCAATTTTACAAACATTTGTCAAGCATTTACACATGGCAGTCCATCCTAGAAATAGGCAGCTCACTTTTTCAGACTGATGCAAAACACCTACCTAAGTGGAGCTGGTCTTTCTCAAGTCTTCCTTGGAACAAGGGCTACAAAGTCTCCCAAAAGTTCTAGTGCAAATTAAAATTGTTAAAGATGAAAACTGTCCTAGAATTTTTGGGTCATCCTGTGCTTTATGATTCCAGGGTTTTCTTGCTGAGAGATCTAATAGGCTGAATAGAAAATAAAAGAAAAGGGTGGAGTGTCAAGAAAGAAAGTTACTTAGTGCTAAGCCACTGTGTTACCATCAAATGTCAAAGCAAGGTTCATTCAAAATGAACCTAAACCATTTCTAAGGTGGGAAGGGGTGAAAAGAAAAGAATGGAAAAAAAAAGAAAGTTACATTATTTATTGTACATTTGAAAGGAACAGCAAGTCGGGCATAGATTTGTAGTTCCATGCATAATCATCTTTTTTGTTGTATTCTATTATAGAAATATTTGTTTTATTCCATAAATCAAAAATAAAGCAAATATGACTCCAATATTTCTCCATGATAATTAAAAGTAAATATCTAGTCAGTCACAGTTTGATTACTAACAAGTCATGGGTAGTAATCAGACAACTGAGTGATGCTGAATGTTAGGTTATATGAACTACAGAATATGAAAACTGGAAGGGACCTTGAAGCTCAGTCTATTTTCCTTTTCAGACAGCTTAAAAAATTGTAACTCAGCATGGGAATCTATCCAAGGTCATAGAGTAAGCCAATGACAAAGCCAGGATTGAAACCCATGTCTCAGTGACTTGTCTATCACACTATGCTGTTTCTTGTGCAACTAAGATGAAGGAGGACTGTAATGAACTAGATAATCAATTAGCCTTTATTACATGCTCTCCATATTCCAAGCCTTGTATGGGGCAATAGGGATAAAAGACAAAAAATGAAATAGTTCTTGGTCCCCATCTTTATGCATTCTATAGTAGAGGGAGAGTACTTATTTTATATGTGTACTAAGTGGGCAACTAGGTGGCCCAGTAGATAGAGTAGATAGAGTGAGGAAGGCTCATCTTCATGAGTTCAAATACAATCTCTGATATTTACTAGCTATGTAACCCTAGCTTAATCCTGTTTGCCTCAGTTTTCTCATCTGTAAAATGAGCTCTAGAAAGAAATGACAAATCATTCTGCTATCTCTGCCAAGAACACTCCAAATGGGGTCATGAAACATCATACATGACCAAAAAAAGAAAAAATAGTAGGTGGTGCTTTAGCCAAAAGTTGAAGGAAACCAGGAATTGTGAGAGACAGAGGTGAAGAAGAAGAGCATCCCAGGAATGGGACAGAGTCTGTCCTAAAGCACAGAAATAGAATATGGACTATCATGTCTGAGAGATAGCTAGAATACCAGATGGACTGAACAGTATATCCAGAGAATTAATGCCTATTAAAGCAGAAAAAGCAGTGTCAGTTCAGATTGCAAAGAGTTTTAAGTGAGTTGAATCAAAGTTAAAACTCTGATCATAATGGAAGACCATTTATTAGTGCAAAGGGCCTCCCAATATGAACAAGCATATGGTAAGGGCAAAATACTGTGTGACTCCTTTATTCTGCAAGTACTAGGTCCCAGGAATCTCCCAGCATCCCTCATGGGGCATCATAAGATCAATCTGGAGACAGAAGGTCAACCATTTGATTTATATTAATTGATTAATTATTTATATCTCCTCTAAATCTGTAATTGCATCTTAGCTAAATCTTTATATGGCTCTTTAATGTTTGATTTTTTTTCTGTTGATCTCATCTTTATATACAGTTACTCATGAAGCATTCTCTATGTACCTTCCCACCTCAGGTATCACAAGGTCAACAAACAGTCTTCAGAACGCATCAAGTTTCCTATATAGACTTTTCTACTAATAGGTCATTGTTATTGTTCAGACATTTGCAGTCGTAATCTGACTCTTTGTGACTCCATTTGGGGTTTTCTTGTAAGGGATACTGGAGTGGCTTGCCCTTTCTTTCTCCAGCTCATTTTACAGTTAAGGTAACTGAAGCAAACAAGGTTAAGTAAACTGTCTAGTAAGTATCTGAGACTGAATTTGAACTCAGGAAGACAAACCTTCCCCATTCCTGGCTTATTACTCTATCCACTTTACCACCTATTTGAGAATATAATTCTGTAATCAAGTGACACCATTTCACTCTCTTTTAAGCTTTATGACCATAGACAAGTCATTTCATCTCTCTTTGCCTGAGTTTCTTTACCTGTGAAATTAAAATAAAAACAGAACTATTTGAAGGAAAATGCTAGTCAAACCTTAAAGCAGTCTGTAAATGTGAATTACTTTTCCTGGGAATGGAAAAAAAGCTGACCTACTTCTTTGGCAGTTATGACTCTTGTAAATGATTAAAGTACAAATTAGTCTCATATGAGTAAATGTGATCTGGAGTCATTTTAAGAGGGACATTGCTTCTAGGAATGGAGAAGTGATATTCTCAATATATTCTATTCTGGTAAGAAAACACCTAGAGCCCCATGTCCAGTTTGAAGCATGGCATTTTAGGAAGTATGTCAATAAGTAGGAAAATATATCAGGATGATGAAAGACATGTGAAAATTTTTGACATGTGAAAAACAGTTGAAGGATCCTCCAAAGAGTTTGGGAAAGTCTGGCCAGTAAAAACAAACATTTAGTAAGCACCTACAAGGGATACAAAAAACTAAGTGTTAAGAATACAAAAAGAAGCAAAAAACTTCTCCTGTTCCCAAAGAGTTTACAATGTAGTGAGGGAATCAAATGATAACTGTCTGTATATATTGGAAGTCTATCAATTAGAAGATGAATAAGTCTTGTTCTCCATGGTCCTATAGGAGAACTAAATCAATTTAGGCTCTTTTTTGGAAAATTGTCCCAAGTAGAGATACACAAATGTTAAATGGGTTGCTATGGGCAATGGGAGATTTCCTCTCAGTGAATATCTTTTTTTTTTTTTTTTTTAATTTTTTTTATTATATATATATATATATATTTTATAATATTATCCCTTGTATTCATTTTTCCAAATTACCCCCCCTCCCTTATTCCCTCCCCCCGACGACAGGCAATACCATACATTTTACATGTGTTACAATATAGTCTAAGTACAATACATGTGTGTGAATATCATTTTCTTGTTGCACAATAAACATTAGAATCCGAAGGTACATGCAACCTGGGCAGACAGATATTAGTGCTAACAATTTACATTCCCCTCCCAGTGTTTCTTCTCTGGGTGTATCTACCTCTGTCCATCATTGATCAACTGGAAGTGAGTTGGATCTTCTTTATGTTGAAGATTTCCACTTCCATCAGAATACATCCTCATACAGTATCGTTGTTGAAGTATACAGTGATCTTCTGGTTCTGCTCATTTCACTCAGCATCAGTTGATTTAAGTCTCTCCAACCCTCTCTGTATTCCTCCTGCTGGTCATTTCTTACTGAGCAATAATATTCCATAACTTTCATATACCACAATTTACCCAACCATTCTCCAACTGATGGACATCCATTCATCTTCCAGTTTCTAGCTACAACAAAAAGAGCTGCCACAAACATTTTGGCACATATATGTCTCTTTCCGCTCTTTAGTATTTCTTTGGGATATAATCCCAGTAGTAGCGCTGCTGGGTCAAAGGGTATGCACAGTTTGATAACTTTTTGGGCATAATTCCAGATTGCTCTCCAGAATGGCTGGATTCTTTCACAACTCCACCAGCAATGTATTAGTGTCCCAATTTCCCCACATCCCCTCCAACATTTGTCATTATTTGTTCCTGTCATCTTAGCCAATCTGACAGGTGTGTAGTGGTATCTCAGAGTGGTCTTAATTTGCATTTCTCTGATCAGTAGTGATTTGGAACACTCTTTCATGTGAGTGGATATAGTTTCAATTTCTTCCTCTGAGAATTGTCTGTTCATATCCTTTGACCATTTATCAATTGGAGAATGGTTTGGTTTCTTATAAATTATGGTCAGTTCTCTATATATTTTGGAAATGAGACCTTTGTCAGAACCTTTGTTTTTAAAAATATTTTCCCAATTTGTTACTTCCCTTCTAATCTTGTTTGCATTAGTATTATTTGTACAGAAACTTTTTAGTTTGATGTAATCAAAATCTTCTATTTTGTGATCAATAATGATCTCTAGTTCTCCTCTGGTCATAAATTCCTTCCTCCTCCACAAGTCTGAGAGGTAGATTATCCTCTGTTCCTCTAATCTATTTATTATCTCCCTCTTTATGCCTAAATCATGGACCCATTTTGATCTTATCTTGGTATATGGTGTTAAGTGTGGATCCATATCTAATTTCTGCCATACTAATTTCCAGTTTTCCCAACAGTTTTTTCCGAATAATGAATTTTTATCCCTAATGTTGGAATCTTTGGGTTTGTCAAAGATTAGATTGCTATAGATGTACCCTTTTTTGTCCTTTGTATCTAATCTGTTCCACTCTCAGTGAATATCTTGAAGAAAAGGCTAGATGACCAGTTGTTGGGAATATAGAGAGGATTCTTTTGGGGGTATGAATTGGAGCTGATGACCACTGAGATCCTTCCCAAATCAAAAATGTGATTCGGTTAAATGGTTGTATTCAGTTTTCCAAGACACAGTCAACTTCTGAAGAAGTTGACCAAATATCTCAAGCTTTAGTATCAGTCCTAGGAATAACAAAGAGGCCACATTCTTGAGGTCTTTTCTGTCCATCAATTATCAACCTTCTCATTACTAGAGCAACAGTAAGCCATGGGAATTTCCTCATGTCTAGTTGGAATGATCTAACCCCAACAGGTGAAGAACTTATATACAATATATTCTCCATTCAGCTGTCAAATTGATCTTCCTGAATAAAATGGATAATTTTGATCATATTAAATTAAAAAGGGCTTGAATAAACAAAACCAATGCAGTCAAATTTAGAAGGAAAATACAAAACTGGGGGAGGGATTACAGAAAGTTTCTTTGATAAAGATTCCATTTCTCAAATAAATACATAGGGAATTGACCCAAATTTATAAAATAAGATCTTCCCAATTGATAAGTGATCAAAGGATATGAGCATGTGGTTTTCATAAGAAATCAAAATTATTATTACAATAAGCAAAATTTTCTAAATGATTGTTGATTAGAGAAATAAAATTTAAACAATTTCAAAATAATATATCATACCTATCAGAATCACCAACAGAATAGAAAAGGAAAAGGACAAATGATGGAGAGGATATATACAAATGGGGGTACTAAAACCTTTTTGTGTATTGTCCAGCCATTCTGGAGAACAATTTGTAACTATGTTCAAAGGTTTTTTACTTTTTGACCCAGCAATGCCATTACTAGATTTGCATCTCAAAGAGATCAAAGAAAAAGGGGAAATCCCTATATGTTAAAAAAAAAAAATTAACAGCTCTTCTTTTGGTGGTAAATAATTGGAAATTGAGGGGATGTCCATTAGTTGGGAGAGGGCTAAACAAGTTGTGATATATAATTGTGATGTACTATTACACTATGAGAAATGAGGAGAAGGATGGTTTCAGAAAATGCTGAGAAGATCTATAAATTGATGTAAAGGAAAGTGAGCATAATCGGGAGAATATTATACACAGTAACAGCAACATTATAACATTATAACAATGTTTAACTGAGAAAGACTGATGAAGACAATGATCTGAAATAATTCTCAAGAACTTCTGATAAAAAAAAAGTCTATCCACCTCTTGGGAGAGAACTGATGAACTTTGAATTAAAGTTGAAGTAATTTTTTTCACTTTATTTTTCTTGCTTTCTTTTGGCAACATGGGTAATAGGGAAATACGTTTTGCATGATTTCATATGTATAATTGATATCATATTGCTTGCTTTCTCAGTGAGTGAAGGAGGGGCTAAAGGGAAAAAGTGATTTTGGGACAAAAATAATTTTTTAAAATAAGTGTTAAACTTAATAAATAAGTTCAAGAACAAACAAAGTGATCTTTCTAAAGTACGTCACCTCCCCCCTCCTCCATTCAGTATTTTAGTGGCTTCTTGATTATCACTATAAAATTTGATTTAAAACCCTTTATGACTTGGCCCCCTCCTACTCTCTTAGTTTTCTTACAACTTACTCCCTTGCGCATACTCTTGTTGTATTCCAGATGCAGTCTAGTGACACTAGCCTACTTGTTGGTCTTCTACATAATACTCCACATCTCAAATATGCATTTTAATTGACTATATTCTGTTCTTGGAATTTTCCTCCTTCTTCTCTCTGTCTCTCAGATTCTTTCAAATGTTAGCCAGTCTCCCCTTATGCAAGAAACCTTCCATAGCTTTCTCTCAACTTACTGCCTTTCTTTTGGGACTATTCCCAATTTATCCTCTCTCTAGTTTGCTTATACCTAGTAGTTGGGGTGTCTCTCCCTTAGATTGTAAGATCCTTGAAAGTAAGGACTGTTTTTTGCTTTTTGTTATATTTCCAAGACAGTATCTAGCACATAGTAGATCATTTATAAATGCTAACTGAATGATTGAATCTTCTGGATTCTGAGACCATTACGTTATAATGACTAGGGCTCTTTACAATGACATCTCTTGACAGGTTTATTGAATGCTTCATTAGATGGTGACATTTTAGGTGCTTTAAAAAATTCCTTTGAGAATCATACACACATCTGTCTGGTGTCACGTAGACACAGTAGAAACTTGACACATGAAGCAAGCAAAGCAAAGCATTTTATTTTGAATGTTTTCACGCCTGGTCTTCTGACTGGGGCTTCTATCTTTGCCTGAATTTGGTACAGTGCAGAGCACCCTGTCAGCACTCAATAAATTCCACTGCCAGCTCTGAGGAATATGGGTCAAGAGCTTTACATGAAAAGGGTCAGTTGTTCAGCTCCTTGGCTCTCTTCTATATCTTTAGCCCCTATGGCCAAGCAAAGCTCATACTTCAGGGCACAAGATGATTGGCATAAGGTTTGGGAAGTCAGATTTTCCACTTGGTTCTTTGGCCTTGATGCAGACTGAAAAAGCTTCTGCAAAATAAAGATACAAGGTATTGATATCTACTCAGAGAAAGTCCCATACCTTGCTGCCCATAAATTGTTACTGTGGAATCTGGCAGAGCAGAGGGAGGATACATTAATTATATTTCCAATTAATTGTTATTTGACCCATTTATTATTTAAAATTTACAGTTAAATGTACATTTGGGTCTGTGTCTTCTGTTTGTGTTCCCTGAAATTATTTCAATTTTATTATTTTTTATTATGTAAAGGAGTTATGTTAATATTTCTGCTCTTTTTACATTTATTTGCAATATTTTGGCATCATGATACATGGTCAATTATTCTACAAATCCATGTAATGCTAATACATATGTATAGTCTTTGATTAATAGTTGTAGTCCTTTTGACAGAATTTTATTTACATTTTAAAATTTTAAATTAATTAATTATTTTGGTTTATACTTTTCTTTCTTTAATTTATCCTTCCCTGGTTTATAAATTATTACCATATTTTTCTCATAAAAGAAATCTGGCAAAATGCTTGCTTTCTTGATTTTTGAGAATAACTTATTTAACACTTGTCCTAATATTTCTTTAAACATTTGATAGAATTCTATAAATTTATCAAGATCAGAAGTTTCTCTCTCTCTTCTCCCTTTCTCTCCTCCTCCTCCTCCTCTTTCTGCACCATTCTTTTACAATTAATTTTTATTTCCTTTTGTTAGGCTGAAT
Organism: Sminthopsis crassicaudata; assembly: GCF_048593235.1. NCBI lineage: Eukaryota > Metazoa > Chordata > Mammalia > Dasyuromorphia > Dasyuridae > Sminthopsis > Sminthopsis crassicaudata. The sequence goes on along the minus strand of NC_133618.1, from coordinate 616,312,337 downwards.
TTTTAAGACCTTTATTTGATCTTTTACTAGTGAAGGTATTCTACATTTTTGAAAGTTTTTTCTATTTATCTTTTCTTAATTTTGTAAATATTTAATTTTGCAAAAAGGGTTCAGCCTTGACTTCTGTAGAATTTTAGCCCATGGAATCCTACTGTGTCTGTTCTTTCTCTAAACATTTTGGAATCTGTTCTATTGAAATATAAGGTGCATGTTGGATTATTTCTGATATTCCTTCTAAGACAGACTGATTCCCTTTCTCTTTTACCATCAGCAAGAGATTCTTGTTATTTTTATCAAGCAATCAGTTCCTCGTGGTAAGTGAAAATTAGATCTAAAATGTAATTGCTTTTTGGTAGTTTATTCTTTTAAAGGATGGAATTTTCATAAGTTATCATATTTTTTTGCTTGCTTATTTGCAGAGCACCAAGAGATAGACAAGTAATTGGTGTTTTTTGCCTTATCATATATATCATGCCCTCTCTTCCAGGTTGCTAATAAGTTTCCTATTATTTGCCACATGTTCTTTAATACACCAGTGATAATATTACATTCGTTCCTACCTTCATTGCTCTGGACCTAGGTACCCTCAACTATGTTACCTTCCCCAGATTCTTATTTTTTTCTCATGTGATTATATTTTCTTGACACTCAGTGATACTCTTCATCACTTCATCACTGCTACTCTTTTAAAAAATGTTTTAAACTTTTGAATGAAGTATGCTCTTCTAAGACCATGTCATGGCTCATATCCCATTAAACAAAGATAGTTATAAACAGTAAGGATCAATCAGGCTTTATTCTCCTTGGGTGGAAATAATCTTGCCTAGTAATGCTTATTTCTTCCTAAGAGGCTAACTAGTTATTGGACCCCTTATATCCTAGGTCAGTCCCACTCTCAGGATCTCTTCTCTTGGGTCTGTCTTTCCTGTTATCTGCATGGATGAGGGCCAATCCTTCACCTATCCCAGAACAACTGTGCCCATGGCTGAACTATTGTTTGTACCACTGATGTGGTGCATATCTTCTCCTCACAATGAGTTTCCCTTGTTACTATTCTGGGATGTCTAGTTCATTTTTCTTATTATCCATATTTTGTACACTTGTTTGTAAACATTAGAAGCCATGGATTTGTATTAGGTTCTTACTTGGTTATAAGTCAGTACTTAACAATTCTTTAGCTCAGGGTTCACATCTTTAGTTCGCACCTTTAAAAGGAGTTTACACCTTTAGACTTCTGAAAAGGAGTTTACACCTTTAGACTTCTGAAAAGGAGTTTACACCTTTAAAGGAGTTTACATCTTTAAAAGGAGCAAGTTCATTGGCTGTAGGAGTTCCCACAAGCCTCTGAGAGTACCTATAAGCTCATTCTCAGAGAGGATAAAAGGAGGCTACATTGAGTCTGGAGAGCAGTCTGGATTGGGTTAAGGACAAGACTTCCCAAGAGAACATCAGGGAAGCTCAAGGAGATTCAGAGCCAGGATTCAGGAAGAAGAGGATTTGAGATTCTACCTTTGCTCTGGCTGGAGGCTCCAGAAGTCTCCCAAGAAATCTGCTCACAAAGAAAAGGCTTTACAGAAAAGAAAACTCCTCTCAGAGAAGGATTATAATTGAGAGACACCCAACGTGGGGCAAGGACTTTTACTGAGCCCTTCAGAGGAGCTAGCCCAGACTTGACATTTTTGGCACCCAAATAGGGACAGACACGATTCTGATTCCAGTGGAAAAGACTCCAATTCAGATCTCAGTGGAAAAGTCTCTCTGACCCAGAAATAAGCATGAGGAAACTGAAATCTCAAAAGAGATCTGCTGATGGTTCAAGTCCAGAAGATGGAGAAGATTTTGACAGAGAATATGGAAACTGTTGTCCTCCTATAAAATGGAAAAGAACTTCTTCATTAACTCAATTTCCTCCATCACAGTCAGAGGAAAAGAGCAGTGGATTCCGACTGAAGCCTCCCACACTTATCCATGGTCAGGCACCCAGTACAGGTCTACCAAGCCAGAAACCTAAGGAACAGCAGGGAAGTGGGCTACGCTCAGCAGTATTGCAAGCTGCCCAGACAAAGGCACTTATGCAAACAGTTCCTATCAGTGGCACCAATGGCGTTACTGTACCTTCAGAATGTCTAGAAGCAGCTACATCTGAATCAATAAATAATAGTGCATTGAGGAATCCTTCTGTGTCTGCTGACAAGCTAGGACATGAAAATGCTGAAACAAGTGACTTACAGAATGCAGGGCATCTGAGCACTGAAACACCCTCTATAACCAACTATTTCCTACAATACATCAGCTCCAGTTTAGAGAACTCAACAAATAATGCTGATACCTCCAGCAACAAATTTATATTTGGACAGAACATGAGTGAAAGAGTGCTGAGTCCACCAAAATCTAGTGAATCTTGTATAGATGCCAGCAAGGACAATACTGAATCCGGCTCAAAATCCTCCTGCCTAGAAGCCACCCCTGAGAAAGCTAATAATGTTTCAGAGTCACTGGCAGAATCAGCAGCTGCCTACACCAAGGCTACAGCCAGGAAGTGTTTACTAGAAAAGGTGGAAGTTTTCACCAGGGAAGAGGCAGAGAGCAATGTATTACAGATCCAATGCAAGTTGTTTGTGTTTGACAAAACATCACAGTCTTGGGTGGAAAGAGGCAGAGGACTACTCAGACTTAATAACATAGCTTCAACAGACAATGGGACATTACAATCTCGACTGGTAATGTGGACCCAGGGGAGCCTGTGGCTTATCCTCAACACCAAGCTGTGGGCACAGATGCAGATTGACAAAGCCAGTGAGAAGAGTATTCGAATTATAGCCATGGACACTGAGGATCAGGGAATCAAAGTTTTCCTGATCTCGGCAGGCTCCAAAGATACTGGGCAGTTGTATGCAGCACTGCATCACCGGATCTTAGCGTTGAGCAGCAGGATAGAACAAAAATAGGAGACCAAGATCCCTGCTCCAGAGCCTGAAGTGACACAGTCAAATGAGGAGGACAGTAATGATGATGTTCTGGCTCCTTCTGCATCCACTGGAGGGGGCACTGCTGATGAAGGGGATGGGCAGACAGTCGGGAGCACATAGCAGTTGGAAGCTCATTTGCTTGCAAGGCTGTTGCTTGTCCACTCTCCCTCCCTTCCCCCGGCAGGCACCACAATCATTGCAGGCAGTGTTGGCAGCTCCAGGACTTACAAACCATACATCCCTGTTCTGTTTGTTTGTTTCTTTGGTCTGGATCAGTAGATTCCAGACAAAGCAGACTCAGAAAACTGCCTGAATGTGGTTTGGGACATGAAAGCTCATCATATTGATGATCAGAAAAATGACCTTCCTTTCCCCTCTTTTCATTGAAATGGCATATTGACTTGTCACACACAATCCCTCCTTGGGACAAGTGATTTTATACATGTATATCCTGTGATTGAAGAGATTGACTCTTTAGGTTAAAAAAAAACTGAAGATATACTCCTTTAGATTTGAATAAAATTAAAGATCTGAATAAAAGTTGCACTATTTATGGGGCTCCATTCTCTTATGTTAAAATGTTACTAGATAATTTGTCTTATGAAATCCTAACCCCGAATGATTGGAAATCCATAGCTAGGACATGTTTAGAACCTCTTTTGACCAACTAGCAGGTGATGATCAGTATGTAGAGAATTCAGAACAGATTTATTATCCCATAATAGTGTATGAGCAAAATTTTAAGGCTGCAATAAAAGCTTGGGGTTCCCTCCCCGGACAGAAAGATCAAGAGGAAGCTTTCACAAAAATAGAACAAGGTCCCAATGAACCTTTTGTGGATTTTGTGGGATGTTTGCAAAGTGCTGTCATAAGAACTATTGAAGAAAATTCAGCTACAGAAATAATGACCAGACATTTGGCTATGGAAAACTGCCAATGAGGTTTGCAAGAGAATTATATGGGGACTAGACAAAGATGCTTCTTTAGAGGATATCATAAGACAATGTGCTACAATAGGAACAAATACTTTTTACACTCAGACTATGATGGACATGGAAAGACAGGATTCCTCCTAGCAAGGGAATTCTAGAGAAACTCATCAATGTTTTCAATGTGGAAAAGTTGGACATCTAAGAGCTCAGTGTATATGGAGGTAGAGTAAGAAGACAGGGTGAGAGAAGACCTAAAACTCCATGTCCAAAATGTCTCAAGGGCTTCCACTGGGCCTCAGAATGTAGACTGACCCAGAGAAATGAGAAGTGGGGCCCAGCTCCTAGAACTGAATCAAAAGATAGATGGGGCATAATGGCAACTGAGGTTACACCCAAAGAGTCTTTAGAAGGTCAGGACTCTGATGTGATCTATCAGCTGAAAAGCAATCCCATGGCAGAAAGGGATTACCTGATCAGTCAACCAAAAGGCAATCAGATCGCAGAAATGGATTATACTTGGGGAGAATATAGGCCTTTTAAACCAACAGGGCTGTGTCCAGTGCAAACAGCTCCAATGTAATTGCCAGATGATGAGAAGAGATTTAGAAAGTGGTAGATAAAAGGAAATTAGATAGATTAACTGACTGGGAGAGAAGATTTGCTTGTATTTTAACAGACAGAAGGAAACAGATGGAGAAGGAAACAGATGGGTGGCAACAAGCATTAGGAGAGAGACAGAAAAAGAGAAAAACCTCAAAACAAAAGAGAAGATCTAAGAAACATCTGACACTGAAAGAGCATGGCTGATAAGATTCCCTAACACAAGATGAGACTATCATAGGACTTTAAAACTTGCAGGAATTATTGGATTTCTGGCAAATGAACTAATGGGCAATGGACTTATGGACATGTATAAATTCTCAATTTATGATTATTTGATCATGTTATTTGTTACATCACTTCTAGCATATGTTATATTACTATGTATTTATGTAATTATGTGTAATATCTCCCATATTGATGGATTTATGTTTCAACATCATGACCACCCTATGTTCTAAATCAAAAGAAAGGGGGAGATGCTAGGTTTTTACTTGGTGCTAAGTAGGTACTTAACAATTCTTTAGCTCAGGGTTCACACCTTTAGTTCACACCTTTAAAAGGAATTTACACCTTTAGATTTCTGAAAAGGAGTTTACACCTTTAGAGGAGTTTACATCTTTAAAAGGAGCAAGTTCATTGGTTGTAGGAGTTCCCACAAGCCCATTCTCTGGGAGGATAAAAGGAGGCTACATTGAGTCTGGAGAGCAGTCTGGATTGAGTTAAGGACAAGACTTCCTGAGAGAACTTCAGGGAAGCTCGAGGAGATTCAGAGCCAGGATTCAGGAAGAAGAGGATTTGAGATTCTACCTTTGCTCTGGCTGGAAGCTCCAGAAGCCTCCCAAGAAATCTGCTCACAGAGAAAACGCTTTACAGAAAAGAAAACTCCTCCCAGAGAAGGATTATAATTGAGAGACAATAGGACACTACAGATTTGATTATACGTTTTTTGGATTTCCTTTTCTGTGAATTGTCTCTGATTCATTGTATATACTCTTTTTGATATCTAACTTGACAAATTGCATAGGGAATTTCTTCCTCCTTATTTCTTTTTAGCTTGAAGTTGTTTTCATAACTTTTGCAATATCCCATGTAAATATATTCATAGCAGCCCTTATTAGATATGTTTTTAGGAGTCTGTCATTTCTGAATTTTAAGCAGTGGTCCTAAAATCCAAATCCTATTCTTAGTCACCATTTTCTTACTTAATATTTTATTTTCTCCAATTACATGTATAACAATTTTTAACATTTGCTTTTGAAAAGTTTGAGTTCCAGATTCTTTCCCTTTCTCCCTCCTCATTTTTGTACTGAGAAGGCACATGTGAGTTATGCAAAAAATTTCCATAAAAGTCATATTGCAAAAGAAAATATAGATCCCTTACCCCAAAAAAGCTCAAGAAAAGTAAAGTAACAAAAAATATGATTCAGTTTCTATGCAGACATAATCAGTTCTTTCTTTGGTATAAGCAGCATTTTTTATCATAAGTCCCTCAGAGTAGTCTTAGATCAATGTTTTTTTCTGAGAATAGCACTCATTTATAGATAATAGTCCAAAAATATTACCAATACGTGCATGAACTTATGGAAGTCTTTCTAGGTTTTTTTGAGTCCATCCTGCTCCTTACAGGTACCATCTTCTAAATAAACTGTTAATTTCCCAAATATGTCTTCCTTTTCTGAAATCTTTATAAAGTTGTTATCATGGCATGGATATATCTTCTTACATAGTACAATAAACGTGTGTGTGTGTGTGTGTGTGTGTGTGTGTGTGTGTGTGTGTGTGTAGTGTGTGTGTGTGTTGCTATTAGATTGACAAATAACTGTCTCAGTCTTCTTCCGGGTACCAACTATCACTATTTGTTACCTTTTTTCCCTCTAATCATTAGTAGATGAATAGGTTCAATGCAAATGTTTTGTCAGCAACTGAAACTTTTCAAATTTGTGCCACTGCAATGATAAGTAAAATTGGCATGGGAAAAATAAACTTGATACTTTTAGGTTTGCCAGTAAGCCTTTTTCACCATCAGCCATTACTTTCTTAACCCATTGCAAGGAAATGAATGGAGACAAGTCATAATAAAGTCTCTCCATCATCCATTCTATCAGAGTACTCACTTTGTTCTTTGAAGGCATGAAAGGTTGTTCTAGTGAACCAATCTTATAATCCAAATATTTATAGCATTCTTTGGTGACTTGTTCTATAATAAGAATCTGTTTTGTCACAGATGTAGAGCTGGTAAGGAGCTTAGAAGTTATGCAGTTCTCACTTCTCATTTTTACCAAGCTTGAGATTCTTGTCTATAAAGAAATGAAATGTGAGAGAGTGAATAGTTGGATGATTAAAATGGGAGTGTGGAGGTAGAGTGGGTGGAGATGTCTAGTTTAGTCCTTACAGGAAGTACTTTTTGAGAGAAGAAAAAAATCAAGTCACAAGATGTACCAGAACTAAATCTGAAATAGATTGTATTGGAAACCAAAAGCATAAACTCTCAAACTCAAATGTTCCAGAGTTTTAGGGTGCTTACCCCAAAATTATTCAGCCCAAACTCCTAAGAAAACCATTCTAATCTATCTTGTTCTCTTGAATGGGACTAAAAACAAACTGAGCCATGTTGAAACATTGACAAACCTCAAGAGCTGTGGACAGAGACATTCACCCTCCCCACTCTAGCCAGAGTCCAATTCTGAGTCTATAACAAAGCTTAGAGCCAAGGAAATTTTTCCTGTTCTCATATTTCATTACCAGAATGCCTGTGCACCTCAGTTTAATTGTGCTGGTAAATCGGCTTTGAAGATGACTTAAAAAAAAAAAAAAGCCAATGCAATTACTCTTGCTGAATCACTCCTTCAAAGAATCATGGGACCTTAAAAGAATGAACAGTTACTATTAGCAGAGTCTTACTTCTTGGAGCTTTGTGCCCACTGAGGCCTGATTGGTTTGGGGCTTTGAACCATTCCAAATGATCAGGGCTCTGCCATTATTCAATCTATGTACAATGTGACTTCCTTTTCCTAAGAGAGAAGACATGAAATGACTCTTGCAAAATAACTTCAGTGATTGAAGGGTAAATGAATCAGATTACATAAGGATTGTTTCTTTGAAATGAAAAGGAATTTAAGAATTGTGGGGAGATTCACTGAGAGAAATGGACTTTTGATGAGTCTAACTGTTTTTTTTTGGAAGTCAGTGAACCCCAAAATACCTGACTACAAACCCTTTAATTTAACATGTAGTAGATCAAACTTTTAAATTAATGTATATATCCTTCTTGTATTTTCTATTTGAAGGACAAGGCAAGCTACAATCTAGTGTAAGAGAATTATTTTAAAAAGCTGGCAAGATGATCCTTTTCCTTTTCCTCTCATGAGGGCAAATGTTTTAATATAGCTTGCTTCCATGGCACTGTTGGTTATTATATGGAAGAATTTGACTTCAGGTCATGAGACTTGGAGAAGCACACAAAAAAAAGACCATTTGGTTTCACTTTCAAAACAAGAAAGGCAGAATAGGCTGTGAATTTGTCTATCAATGATCACTGTCTTTTTTTTTTTCATGCAAGAAAAAACAATTAGCTCAGGTTTCAAACTCTATGGGGATTAAAAAGACATTGAAATGACTGCTGTTTGGTAACCAGTCACAAAGTAAAATGTTTTCTATCTTTATATGGTCATTATAGAGATAGCCATGTAGAGATGGTCAAAATCTTTTAGTATGTGAATGTTTTCATTGCTGGTTCTTGTCCAGGCTTTGTGGTAGGTTTCAGCAGCCTGAAAGTACATATGAAATCAGAAAATAGATATGTCATAGCTTGCTTTTCAGTGATCTCTACAATTTGATCCTGAATTTCATTTCCAATTTTATCTTACACAAGTCCCTTAATCATCTGATGTGCTACTGAAACTGAACCATTTTCCATAACATAATAAAATAATATTATAAAACATTTTTTCTTAAAACTCAAATATATTATATATAGCTCGTTATTTCTTTTTAAATATTATGGAACTTCTTTTTTCTTTTTTCTTCCCTTCCTTCTCATTCTCGAGATAACTTTCATTATGTATATTATTTACATATGCGTGTGTATATGTATACATGTGTGTGTATGTCAGTTTGTGTAAAATCATGTTATATATCTTTCCATTAGTCAATTCTTTCTCTAGATACAGATAGCATTTTCCTTCATATGTCCTTTGTAGATGATTTCAGTATTTATAATCAAAATTACTTGGTCACTCAATTTTGTTTTTGTTTTTGTAAGACAATTGGGGTTGTGACTTGTACAGTGCCATATAACCAAGAAGTATTAAGTGTCTGAGGTTGGATTTGAATTCTGGTCTTCATGTTTCCAGGGTCAGTTCTCTATCCACTGCTCCATCTAGCTGTCCTTCAATGTTGTTATTGTTGCTGTTGTTTTGAAACAATATTGTTATTTCTATATACATTATTCTCTTTGTTCTGTTTATTTCACTCTTCATTATTTTGTGCAAGTTTAGCCATATTTTTCTAAAAGCTCATTATTTCTTACAGCATAGTGGTATTCCATCATATGCCACAACTTTTTCAGCCATTCCCTATTTTATGGGAAATGTATCTATTCTTACAATGTCCACTTCTTTGCCATCAAAAAAATAACCATTCTAAATATTTTAGAATATATAGGTTCTTTTTCTTTTTTACTAATCATCTATGATTAATCATCACAGACCTGGTATTGTTGGGTTAAAGGATATAGGCAGTTTAATAATTCATTGGATATAATTCCAGATAGCTCTCCATAGTGGTTGGATTAATTCATAGTAACAACAACTATGAAGTAGAGTCCCATTTTTTCTGCATTGCCTCTAATAATTGTTGCTTTCTCCTTCAGTCATTTTATTCAATCTGATAAATGTAAAATAATCTCTTGGGGGCTTTGATTTGCATTTCTCTAATCAATAACATTTTAAAGTATTTTTATATAACTATAAATTGTTGATATATATGACCTAGATGTAAAGAGAGAGATTACAAGAAAATCTAAAGAATGTAGAACATATTGCCAGACTTATGGATAAGCGAACAATTTATGAATAAACAAGAGATAAAGAACAATGTGAAATATAAAATGAATAATTTAAAAGTTTTGTACAAATAAAACAAATATAGCCAAGATCAGAAGGAAAGCAGAAAATTGGGGAGGAGGGTAATTTATAGAAAATTTCTCAGAAAAAGGTCTGATATCTCAAATATATAAAGAATTTTGTCCAATCTATAAGAATTTAAGATGTTTTTATCCAAGCCAGTGATGGAGAAACAGTCCAGTAATGCAGATCATTGGCTCCAGACCAGTACCTGTTAGTGAAACAACCAGTATGAGTATAAAGTTAGGGTTCACAGATCTTTATGGATAAGACCAAGAAGCAGACTTAGGAAATGAAAATCCCCTCCAATCCCATCCATGAAGATTTATAAGGAATATATTTTCCTAAGACCTATCATCAGGGTTAGTAGGGGCAGACGTAAAGCTAAATATACAAAGAAGTGTGAAGAATAGTGCAGATTAGGAAAAAGGAAAACATATGAAACAGAGAAATGGAATTAGTTTTAAAAGAAAAAAGAAATGTGGAGGTGGGATCTCCCTGAAAAATCTTGTCCTTCAGATTCCCTTAATGGCAAGAAAGCCACTTAGGAAATAAGCCCAAGAAGGAAGAGAGAGTTTGTCCTCCAAATTGTTAAGATTAATGGGTCCAGGAAAAACAGCCTGCTTATGTTCCAGTTATTGAGGGTTATAATCAGCTAACCACATAGTAAAGGAAGTTGCCAGTAGGGTAGACTTGGGGCAAAGGACCAAGATAGAAGGAGTCATTAGATCTAAGAGAAATGTATTTAATCTTTCTCAAGGATATTTTTCTCAGGATGGTATGGCAGGAAATAGTATATCTACCATCAAAATGGCACCAAAATATTTTCTGTGAACAGTGACTCTTGTCTCAGGCGGTAAACTAAAAAAGGAAATGGTAAAAGAAGCCATGGATAGGAATGCTGACAAAGGGAAAGAAGAGAGTACTTTATTTTGTCTTGAGGAATCCCACTGTGATATGGAAGAGAAGCTTACTTTGGAGAATACAGAAGAAGCGCAAGAGGACCTTTAACCCATCAGCCAGGAACCATGGATTTGTAAAACTAACAGAAGGCCAAAATGGAGTGTTTGTGGAAAGATGAGTAAAGCTATAATTTGATTCAACTGTTCTGGAAAATAATTTGAAATTGTATTATGTTGTCACCACTCTGCATGTACCATATAATCCAGTGAGGTTAAAGATAGAAGGGAAAGTCCTAAATGTATACAAAGTATCGTAGTGTATTTTGTGAAAACAAACTGGATATCCATCTATTGTAGCAGATTTGAACAAAGTGAGAAAAATAAGTGTAATGGAAAATTTTCATCAATAGAGGAGTTTCCTTAAGGGGAATTGCCTATATCAATGAAAACATACAGGTCAAGAGCAAAAAAAAAAAAAAAACCAAAAAAACTGAATATGAAGAATTCAAAGTGTTATGGGAAGTTTTGCAAGATTAAGGGTAAAGTAAGCAGAATCAAAAGAACAATTTACATAATTGTAGATTGAGAAGAGACCTGTGATTTCATTAGTATAGAAATTCTAAGAACTCCCAGATGAGGAAACTCCCTTCACCATCTGAACTGGATTGGGATCAGTTCTTTGCAACCTGGACCAAAATTAAGAACCATTTTATTAGTACTTGTCAGAGGAACCCAGAATTTCTTGACTTTACAAGTGGCTCTTTTATGCTAAACTCCTAATTTACCCAATAGCCACATATATAGGAAAACAAAACCAAAAAATTATCAATACAAATCTTTAAGCACCCTCATTTCCCAACTTCCCTGCTACTGTAGAGGGTAACACCCTCTTTCCAGTCCTTCAGGCTCCCAACCTAAAAGTCATCCTGGATTCCTCACTATCTTTTTCACTTTCAATGAGGTCACAAAGTCAGAGATGACTGAAAATGACTAAGCAACAAGATCTTTTAAATGTGCCCTTTCCTCTCCTTTGACATCACCACCTCTCATCCTCATCACCTCATGCCTTATCTATTGCAATAATTGGTTGGATCTGCTTGTCTCAAGTCTCTTCCAACTCAATCCATTTTCCATTTAACCACCAAAATGATTTCCTAAAATGCAGTCTCATTATGTTGTCCATCTTCACCTACTATTTGATAAGCTGTTCTTTTTTGGCATTTAAAGTCCATTATAACCCAACTCCTTCCTACTTTTCCAGTTTTTTTATACCTTACTCCCCAAGAGATTGTAGTTTTTGACCCAATGACATTGACTTCCTGGTTATTACACAACAAAAGCCTCTCTATTCTCTGCTCTAGATATTTTCTAGCTGTTCATCATACCTAGAATACTCTTTCTCCATTCCAAATACTGACTTCTCTGACTTCTTTTAAATCCTAACTAAAATCTCACCTACAGGAAGTCTTCCCAACTTAATTATGTCACATAGTTTTATATAGTTTATTTTGTATCATTTGTTATATGTTGTCTCTTTCCATATCCCCAGCACTTAGCACAATGCCCAACACATTGCAGACATTTAATAAATGTTGATAGATACATTGATTAAATAGAAACACAGACATGGAATAATCTATGTTCAACTTGTCATGGTAATTCATTGTAATTTGTGTAAACTATTGTTAATGATTCCCAATGACAGAGGAAATGGGAAAAAATAAGAATGTACTTTTGCACAGGGTAGAAAATCTAGCTCTGGTTCTTTCCCAGGTGGGAGACTCAGAATGAAACCAGGAGAGCTTTATTTTCATTTCAGACGTACCTATGGCTGGCATTTATTTAGAAGTCTAAGGTTTAAATATGTTATCTCATTTGAACCTCCCAACAATCCTTTGAGATATGTTACAGATAAAATAGTTGAGGCTTGAAGATTCAAGGAAAAGAATTTGAAGATTTAAACTCAGGTTTTCCTAATGCCAAATTAGACTCTCTGGTCACCATACCATTTAGATAACTACCTGGGTCATACCTGAGGCACCTTTGAAGCACTAAACTGTCTCTAAATGGGTTTTGTAGACACAGAGGACTTCAAGCAGCCTCTGGGGATGTCAGCCTTCCCCTTTCCCTCAACAAGCTTTTCTGCCTTGTTTAAGCAACAGCTAAATGGATTTGATTTCATTTTTAATTTAGCAAGGAAAACAAAACTTGGGTTAGATTTTCGTTTCCTTGTGGTATTAGCCTTATAATTATATAAAAAAGCAAACAGTCCAACCACAAATAAGACTACATAAAACAGGCCACATATCCTGAACAAAAGTGCTTTCAAATTACAGAGGCATGATTGAAAAGCTTACTGAAAATAACCACACTTCATAAAAAACAAAATCCCATGACTTAACCCAGTTCAGAACTTCACTGGAGCCACCAGCAAGGGTGGGAGAAAAGCTTGAGTCTTAAGTCAATCAGTTATTTAAATCTATTACCAAGAAAGAATCCCAGGAGCCAAGTTCAGGACAAAGAACATATTTGAGGGAGGGATCACTAGCAAGGGCTTCAGGATAATGGAAATCCAACATTGATGGAACAGGATTGCTGGTTTGCCACTTTCACTGGAGAGACTTGGAATGCTGTATGGAGCAAGCTGAATGAAACTTCGTGAAATTTGACACATGATATGGGACTAAGCAAATGTCCTGAAGAGTTGCTGGAGAATTGTGGTTAATGGAGGCATTTGGGGGCTAGAAAACTCCATGCATGATGCCAATTTGAAGAGGAAGAATTTATAAAAACATGCTAAGACATCTGGCTTCTCGACTTGCCTTATGTTGAGAATAAAAAGCACAAATGCTTTGCTTAGGCAGATAAAGAATCCCAAACTTGAGTCTTTAGAAGTTCATGATCTTGCTACAACTAGATGATTCAGACCAATTCCAATGATCTTGTGATGAAGAGAGTCATCTACATCCAGAAAGAGGATTATGGAAACTTTAGTGTGGATCACAAGATAGCATTTTCACTCTTTTTGTTGTTGTTTGCTTGCATTTTGTTTTCTTTTTCATTTTTTCCTTTTTGATCTGTTTTTTGTGTAGCAAGATAAATGTATAAAGATGTATGCATATATTGGATTTAACATATCTTTTTACCAGGAATTAAAATACAGGGAAAAAAAAAAAGACATTCTATGCCCCTAGGTAGCAGATATTCCAAAGAGGAAGACAATATATAAAAGAAACTGAGAAAATGAGGGGAGGAAGAAGAACTAGCATACCAAGAAGTAGCATAAGCAAAGAGAAGAGTTGATGGAATACATCTTTGAAGAAGGAGAAGAAGGGTAAGGAGGAGAAAAAGGAGGAGGAGAAGGAGAAGGAGGAGAAGAAGGGGCAGGAAAAGTAAAAGGAGGAGGGGGAAGGCAAGAAAAGTATGATGTGGAGGGGGATAGAATGAGAGAGAGAAGAGAGAGAGAAAAGAGAAAATGTGAGGAAAGTGAAAGGAGAGAAAGGTGAGGGAGAGAGAGAAAGAGACAGAAAAACAGACAGAGATAAAGAGAAATAGGCAGAGATCTTTTTTGGTAGTGGTTTTTATTTTCTCATGTGCTTGGAAAGCTAATTTTCTCACATCTTTTTCTTTTATTGATAGGCATATTTAAATTAGTTTCTTTTATAGAATATCCATTTTTTTTCATAATTAGCACTCAGGTTTGCAAAATATATCACTTTAAGTTTCATCTTGAACTTTGCTCTTCAGAACACATTATTCCATGTCTTCCTGTTCTTCTTGTAGATGCAGTTTAGTTTTGTGTGATTCAAATTTTATTTCATCTATATTTAATTTATTATATTTTATTTATATTTGAAGATATTTCTCCTTGGCATTTGACTTATTTATCATTGAAATTATTAATCTGAACCACTGTGTTTCACACTTTTCAACATGATGTTTTGTTTGTTTTTCTGGAAGCATTCTGTGGAATCTCTACACATTGTTTTCTATTTTCAAAAGTTTTGGAGTTCTAGAAGTTTTATTATATTTTATGTTGCATCATGCTGAAATTTTTTTTGATTCTTCAGGAAACCTGTGCTTCTTAAGTTGTCTTTGTGCATCCTACCCTGAGATAAAAATACTTTATTTACATAAGAGAACATCTGTTCTTTTCATTTTGTTGTTTTTCTTCTTTTATTCCAGATTGTATTTTTCTTTGGCATAGTTGTATTCCCAATCAGTTGTTCTTCTGTCTATTTGGATAGACTTATTATCATAGATTATAGGTTTTTCTATTCTAATAATTATTTTTGCTGCATTGGCCATATATTCTATCTTCATAATTCTTATTTTTCTTGAATTATTTGGGAATATTCTGCAGTGATTCCATGATCCAAAAGATATTTACTTTCATCCAGAATTAATTTTTGTCTTACAATGCTTACTCATAGTTGTTTGGACCATTTAAATATCCTAGAGGTGATTAGCCCTTTCCTTTTGATTATTATTAATGTATCTGGGCTCAATTTTTTATCTGATTTTCTTCCTCTCAAAATCTTAGATAATTTCAGTCTTCTCTTGCTTATATTCTTCTACCACTCATTTTCTGCCTTTTTCCCTTTTGAAATATGGAAATTCCAGAGCTAAATCTCAAAGGTGTTCTGTTCAAGTCTCTACTATTTTAAGGAGTTTTTTTTTTTTTCCCACTGGTCTTAGTTTCTGTTCCAAGATACTTCTGGAAGGGTGTGTGTGTGTGTGTGTGTGTGTGTGTGTGTGTGTGTGTGCAGAACTTGCCCCGAATCGATGCTATTCCTCTTTCTTTCAGGCCTATTGTTATTATTTTCCCTTCCCTCTTTTATTTAGTTCTTTGGCTGAGGGTTGATCATACTGTCATTCTAGGATAAACAAGTATTGAGTTGCTTTTACCTCTATTTCATCCACAAAAGAGGTTAGGAAGAAAAATTAAGTTTAAAAGAGAGAGAAAGAGAGAATGTTTCAATCTATGTTCAGACACAATCATTTTCTTCTGTGGGTATGCCTGATGTAAGAAAATGTTGAAATATACCACTTAACAGGGTGACTGGTACATGGTAAGCACGTAATAATATCAACCAATCAACCAAAAGAGGCAAAGGCAAAGTATGTTGGGAGAGACTACAACAGTGGCAAATAAATTACTGAGTTGACACAAGAGTACAAGTACATGGGCCAAGTTGTGTTGGCATGGCAGAGTATGGTGATTTGATGTGGGAAGGATGAAGTGTGAAGGTGTCAGAAATTAAGGATTAGCCTTGACTTGACTTCCTCAGACAGAGCCAAAATGATGAAGGAGAAGTACTCAGCTGAGCATTCCTCTCCAAAAAGTTAAAAATAACTTCTTAAATCAAATTCTATAGTGGAAGATCCAACAAAAGGTCAAAGTTAGACATGCTTTTAGCCCAAAACAACACAGGAGGTCAGAAAGAGATCTGTGATATAAGAGTAAAGGCTGACACAGAACATTAAACAAAGATCTAATTAAAAGGAATAAGTAGAGAAACTGCATGTTACTAAAATTCACCATAAACAATGAAGTAATATCAACACTAAACATTTATGCATTAAATACTATTGACATCCAAATTCTTTTTTCCTTTATTTTTTTTGTTTTACTGCATTTAATATTTTGCCTCAGTTATGTTCGAAACAAAATTTTTTTCCATTTGTTTTTAAAATATTTGAGTTCTAGATTCTTTCCCTTATCCCCACCCACAACTGAGAAACCACTTGTGAAGTTATTCAAAACATTTCCACAAAAAAAATCAATCTATGAAAAAACTATATATCTCTCACTCTAATGAAAATAAAAGCCATCAAGAAAAATTTAGTTTAAAAAAGAGAGAGAGAATATTCCAATCTATATTCAGATACAATCAGTTCTTTCTGTGGGTATGGATAGGATTTTCAAT
Source organism: Sminthopsis crassicaudata (assembly GCF_048593235.1). Classification (NCBI taxonomy): domain Eukaryota; kingdom Metazoa; phylum Chordata; class Mammalia; order Dasyuromorphia; family Dasyuridae; genus Sminthopsis; species Sminthopsis crassicaudata. The sequence continues at coordinate 616,295,878 of NC_133618.1, read as the reverse complement.
CATAAGTCAATTAGAGCAATTATAGATGATTGTACTACTGAGAATACCAAAGCCATTTGCAGCTGGCCATTCCAGAACATTGATATTACTTTGTATACAGTACATTTCACTATTTAAATTTATGGAGGACTTTCCAAGATTTTTTCCCCCCTGACAGCATCCTGCTCACCATTTTATAGAACAACAATAATCTATCATAAACATGTATCACAGTTTATTGAGCCATTCCCCAATTGATGGGCTTCCCATTAATTTCCAATTTGTTTGTCCTGAGAAGAAAGTTGCTATGAATATTTTTGCACATATAGATGAATTTCCTTTTTTTGAATCTATTCTGGTATTCATATAAAGTAGTGTTGTTGCTAGGTCAAGGGATATGCATGAATTTGTAGCCCTTTGGGCACAGATCATATCTTCTGATCATTTATCAATTGGGGGCAAGACTCTTATTTTTTTGTAATTTTGACTCAGTTCTCTCTGTTTGAGAACTGAGGCATTATCAGAGAAACTTGCTTTGAAATTCTTTTTACAGAGGGCAGAGTCAAGATGGAAGAGAGGAGACATGTCTTTTTCTGAGCTATCTCTATATCCCTTAAATTAAAAGTAAATCAAGCCTCTGAATTCATTTTGGAGTGGAAGAACCCACAAAACTTGGAGTGTAACAAATTTTCAGCAAAAGGTAATTTGAAAGATCCTCAGAAAATGTCCATTTCATTTGAGCATGAAGAGAGGTGGTCCAAGCACAGGAAGTCAAGTTCAGGCATGCAAGTGCAGGCAGTGCAGAGTGCAGGGCGGTGTGACTTTCCATGCTAGGGAATCTGCCTGGAGGAATCTACAGCAGTGTTGGCTACTCTGTCCTGGTTGCAATCCAGTAGACCAGCAAATTAGTTGTAAGATGTACAACAACTAATACAAAAGGCGAATATTGAACTCCTAAACCCCAGCATATTGTAGGATCTGGCCATTACCACCCAGCACCACAAGTTAGTCAGCACTGACCCAGAGCAGCACTGTTCCCTACAAAGGAAGCTTGGACAATCTCCCTTCTGCCCTAAAAGCAGACCTCAACCTTTTAAAAAAATGAGCAAAAAAGCAAAAAGAACTCTGACCATAAATAGTTTTTATTGAAAAAAAGTATAGACTTCAAACCATGAGGACACTAAACGCAAATCGTCTCCAGATGAAATGCCAAAGGATGATATGATTTGGTCCCTTTCTCACAAGGCTCTTTTGGAAGAATTCAAAAAATATCTTAAAAGAGAGTTAGAAGAAAAATCGGGAAAGGAAATGAGAATTTTGCAAGAGGATTTGGAAAAGGAAACACAGAAATTATCTGAAGAAAATGCCTTACAAAATAGATTTAGTGAAATGGAAAAAACATGTAACTCCTTACAAACTATGTTTAAATGGAAAAAGAAACTAACTCCTTGAAAAACAGAATTTGTGAAATGGGGAAAAATTTATAAAACAAAACAACTCATTTTAAAATTCAATTGGCCAAATACAAAAGGAGCTAAAAAAAAAGGTAACTAAAGAAAATAATTCACTAAAAATTAGAACTGAACAATGGAAATGAATGACTCAATGAGACATTAAGAATCAATCAAACAAAACCCAAAAAATGAAAAAAATGGAAGAAAATGTAAAAATGCCTCATTGGAAAAATAATTGACTGGAAAATAGATTTAGGAGAGACAATCTCCTAATTATTATCCAATTATTGGACTTCCTGAAAATCAGGATGAAAAAAAAGAGCCCAGACATTATCTTTCATAAAATCATCAAGGAAAATAGCCCTGATGTCCTAGAATCAGAAGGTAAAATAGCCATTGAAAGAATTCACCAATCACATCCTGAAAAAGACCCCAAAATGAAAACTCCAAGGAATATCGTACTAAATTTTAAAAGTATCAGATCAATTATATTCTTTTTATATTTACAATTGCTAATTGTATTTCCCCCATTTATTTCTCTCTCTCCTTTCACTGTATCCCTCCTCAAAAGTATTTTGCTACTAATCTCTCCCTCCCCAAATATGTTCTCTCTTTTATCTTCCTTCTTCCCTTCCCATATCCCATTTCTGTCCTATTTTCATGTATGGTAAGATAGATTTCTATTGTCCTATTGAGGATGTATGTTATTTCCTCTTTGCACCAGTTTTATGAAAGTAAGGTTCATTCTCTCACTCCCTTTTCCCCCTCTTCATTTCTACTATAAAAACCTTTCCTTGCTTCTTTTTTATGGCAGATAATTTGCACTATTCCACTTCTTCTTTTCCCTTTATCCCAATCTCTCTCTCACCCTTTAATTTCATCATTTAAAAATATATATTATTCTTTTCATATTCAACTCACATCTGTTCCCTCTGTTTATATATACTCCTAACTGCCATAATAATGAGAATGTTCTAATGAGTTACAAGTATCATCCTCCTATATAGGAATGTAAACAGATAAATCTTATTAACTCCCTTATGGTATCTTTTTCCTGATTATCTCCTTATGCTTCTCTAGAGTCCTATATTTGAAAATCAAATTTTCCAGTCAGTGCTGGTCTTTTCATCAAATGTTTAAAAATCCTCTATTTCATTGAATGACTAGCTTCCCCCTTAAAGAATCCTGTACTATACTTGAATTGTTTTTTTTCTGGATGCTCTCAATATTTTCTTTTTGACCTAGGACTTCCAGAATTTGCCTATAATATTCCTGGGAGTTTTCATTTTTGGATCTCTTTAAGGAAGTGATCAATGGATTCTTTCTATTTCTATTTTACCCTCCAGTTCTAGAATATTAGGGAAGTTTTCCTTGATAATTTATTCAAAGATGATATCCATTTTTTTAATCAAGACTTTTAGACCAATAATTTTAAAATTATCTCTCCTGGAGCTATTTCCCAGGTCAGTTGTTTTTCCAATGAGATATTTCACGGGTTTGGGTTTTGCTTGACTGCATCTTCATTTTTCATAAAGTCATAATTTTCATTTGCCCAATTGTATTTTTAAAGAATTATTTTCCTCAGTGAACTTTTGTATCTCCTTTCCTTATTGGCCAATTTTGCTTTCTAAAGGCATTCTTTTCCTCATTAGTTTTTTGCATTTCCTTTTCCACCACTTTCAATTCTTTTCCTAATTTTTCCTCTACCTTTCTTATTTGATTTTCAAAATCCTTTTTGAGCTCTTCCATGGTCTGAGACCAATTCTTATTTTCCTCTTAAGCTTTGGATGTAGGAACTTTGATTTTGTTATTATCTTCTGAGTGTATATTTTGATCTTCCTTGTCACCATGGTAAGTTTCTATGATCAGAAACTTTTTTGTTGTCTGCTCATTTTCACAGCCTACTATTCAGCTTTTAACTTTATTAAAATAAAGCTCTTTTTCCAGGGTGGAAGGTGCACTATCCCAAGTTTCAGAGGTTTTGTGCAATTGTTTTCAGAGATACTTCTAGAAATCTGATCACAAGCCCTGTTCTGACCTGAAGCTGTTAGGAGTGTCCTGGCTTCAATAAAACTATAAGATCTAGTGTGCTAAATCAATTAAATATGATATGTGTCTGGAGAAAGCCAAATGGGAAAGAAAAAAATAGAGATTTTTATTAGCTGCACATAGAACTTACACAATAATTGATCATATATTAGGGCATAAAAAAATCGCAACCAAATTCAGAAAAGCAGAAATATAGAGTGTATCCTTTTTAGACTATAATATAATAAAAACCATACTGAATAAAGAGCTGTACACTAGAAATTAATTAGAAATGAAATAATCTAATCCAAAAGAATTAGTGTGAAAAAGAATAAATCATAGAAACAATAATTTCATTGAAAGTAATAACAATAATGAGAATGAGACAATTTTCCAAAATTTGTGGGTTGCAGCCAAAGCAATACTTAAGGAAAAATCTGCAACCCTAAACACATATATCAATAAAAGAGATATAGAACAGATCAATTAGTTGTGCATAGAACTAAAAAATATTCAAGAAAAATAATGAGTTAAAATTTTGTAAACACCAAAATGAAAATCCCCAAATCAAAGGAAAGATTAATAAAATTGGAAATTAAAAAAATTAAACTAATAGATAAAATTAGGAGTTGGTTTTATTAAAAAAAAATAGATCAACCATTGCTTAATTGTATAAAAAAGGAAGAAAACCAAATTATTACTATCAAAAATGAAGACAGTGAATTTACCACCAATGAATATAAAATTATAGCAATTATTAGGCATTATTTTGCCCAATTACATACCAGTAAAATTGATAAACTAAGTGAAATGAATAATTATACAAAATATAGACTTTCCAGAATAATAAGGGAGAAAATAGTATACTTAAATAACTCTATTTTAGAAAAAAGAATTTTAAAAAATAATCTCCCCAAGAAAAAATTCTCAGGACTAGATGGACTTACAAGTAAATTCTATAAAACATTTAAGAAACAGTTCATCTCAATTACCATATAAACTATTTGGAAAAATAGGCAAAGAAGGAATCTTACCAAATTTCTTTTGAGACACAAATGTGGTGTTAATGTCTAAGTCAGGGAAGACAAAAATAGATAAGGAAACTATAGGTCAATTTCTTTAATTAATATCTAAAATAAAAATTTTAAATAAAATACTAACAAGGAGATTAGAACAATATATCACAAAGATTCTACACTATGACCTTGTGGAATTTAAACCAGGAATTCAAATCTGGTTCAATATTAGGAAAAAATATAAGTGTAACTGACCCTATCAATAATACAAAAAAACAACAAAAAGTATGTGATTATCTCAGTAGATGCAAAAGAGAAGACTTTGACAAAATATAATACCCATTTCTATTAAAAACACTAGAAAGTACACAAATAGATGGATTTTTTAGTTCTATGTCCAGCTAGTTGATTTACTCTTTATCTTTTTCATTGATATATGTGTTTAAAAATACAATTTTTTCCTTAATAATAAGTAGTGTGTATTTAGAACCAAGAGAAGTATTATCTGTAATAGGAATGCCCTTAAAACCTACCCAGTAAGGTCAGGGAGAAAGGATTATCACCATTATTATTAAATGGTGTATTACAAATGTTAGCTATAGTAATAAGAGAAGAAAATTGAAGAAATAAAAGTAGTCAAGAAATAAAAATATCATTCTTTGCATATGATATAATGGTATATTTAAAGAATCTTAGAAAATCAACTTTTAAAAAGCTAGCTGAAACAACTTCAACAAAGTTTCAGGATAAAAAGTAAACTTACAGAAATCATCAGAATTTCTGTGTCCTACCAACAAAACCCAGCAACAAATAAAAGACAAATTCCATTTAAGCTAACTGCAGACAGTAGTATTTGTATGTTTACATGCCAAGACAAATCCAGGCACCATATGAACATGATTACAAAATGTTTTTTACATAAAGACAAGTCTAAAAAACCCAGAGAAACATTAATTACTCAAGTAGGCTGAGCCAATGTAATAAAAATGACAATTCTATTTAATTTGATTTACTTATTCAGTGCCATACCAATCAAACTACCAAAGAATTATTTTATATTACTGGAAAAAATAATAGCAAAATTCAGCTTGAAGAATATAAGGTCAAAAATATAAAGAGAATTAATGAAACAAAATATAAAGGCACCCTAGCAGTAATAAGTTATGAATATATTACTAAGTGGAAATCATCAAAACAATCTGGCACTAGCTAATACATAGCATGGTAGATCAATGAAATATATTAAGTACATAAAACACAGTTGACCATAGTAATACAGTGTTTGGGAAACTCAAAAATTTAAGCTTTGGGTGTAAAAACTTACCACTTGACAAAAAAAAAAATTTGGAAAAACTGGAAAGCAGTTTGGAAGAAACTAGGCATAAGTTAATGTCTCACACCAAGATAAAATCAAAATGGATAAATGATTTAAACATAAAGAGTGATGTCATAAGGAAATTAGGGAAGAATGAAAAATGTACCTATCAGATTTATGAATAAGGGAAAGAGTTTATGATCAACCAGGAGATAGGGAGGAGCATGGGAAGTTCCATGTATAATTTTGGTTACATGAAATTTAAAAAGCTTTTGTACAAACAAAACAAAAGAAGAAAAATGGAAAACTAGGAAATAATCTTTTGCAACAAGTTTTTCTGATAAAGGCCTCATATCTCAAATAAACAAAGCCAAATTCACAAAAATAAAAAATAAAAAAACATTACCCGATTAATAAGTTGCTAAAGGAAATCAACAGTTTTCAGAAGAAGAAATCAAAGCTACCATAGTCACATAAAAATGCTCTGACTGCTAACTAGAAAAATGGAAATTAAAAGTATTCAGGTACCACTTCACACATAGCAGATTGGCTAATATTACAAAAAAAAAAAAAAAAAGGGAAAATGACAAATACTGGAGGGCTATCAAATGCACTAATGCTCTGTTGATAGAGTTATGAAGTTGTTCCAATCATTGTAAAGAACAATTTAAAATTATGGCTTAAAGACTCCCAAACTATTCATTCCCTTTGACCTATTATATCTGTATCCCAAAGAGAAGAAAGAAAAAAGGGAAATGACCTATTTGCATAAAAAACATCTATAGTAGCTGTTTTGTGGTTGCAAACAGTTGGAAACAATTGGCATGCTTATCAATTGGGGTATGTCTAAACAAATGATATATAATTGTGATGGAATATGATTGTATTATAAAAATGACAAATAGAATGTTTTCAGAAAAAGATGGAAAGACTTCTATGAATTCAAGCAAAATGAAGTGAGCAGAACCAGGAGAACATTGAGCATAGTAACAGTATTTCAAGAATGAACAACTCTGAAAGACTTAGCTACTCTGATCTTGGATATAATGATACAAGGCAATTCTGAAGCATCCATGACAAAAAATGTTATCCACCTTTAGAGGAAGTTAGTGAACATTAAATGTGGAATAAAGAATATTTTTAAAGCTTTATTTTTCTTTTAATTTTTTTGTGTTTTCTTTTTGCAATATGGAGAACAAGGAAATGTTTTTAATTACTTCACCTATATAATGGATATCAAATTATGTATCATCTGAAGGAGAAGGAAGTAGCAAGATGGATGTAGAGAATTTGAAACTGAAATTTTAAAATTGATTATTAAAATTTTTACATGTAATTGGGAAATATCTAATAAAACAAATAAACTTATTAAAAAGGGGAAAAAAGAATTAATATTCTGGCTGTTAATTCATTGTATTACTGCCTCAGACTTTTGGAGTCTTGACCTTTAAAAATAGCTACATCTTTTCCTTAAACATTATTTTAGGGAATTTTGAGATCAGAAAAAATGTGTAGACCGCCATCTTTTTGGTCATGTGAACCAAAAGTTCCATTTTTATTCATTTTTACAGAATCAGATAATCTCAGCATTTGAAAGGGCCACAGATGTCATCTAATCCAACTAGTACCTGAATTGAAATTGACTTCTCCAATTGCTGTCAAATTCAAGTAGAAATGTGAACAGTAAACCATTTATAAGAACTCCCCCAAGTCATCTATTGACTTAAAAGTCTACATATTACCATGACATTTTATTGTATTTTTTATTTATTTCATTAAATATTTCCCAATTCTATTTTAATATTTTAGTTGTGTTCTGTAATTTTTCAGTTGTGTCTAACTATTCGTGATCCTGTTTAGGCTTTCTTGACAAAGATACTAAAGTAGTTTGACATTTTTCTTCTCCAGATCATTTTACAGATTAGGAAACTGAGGAAAACAAAATTAAGGGATATGCCAAGAGTCATATAGGTACTAAGTGTCTGAGCCTTGATTTAGCTGATGATTCATATTAAGTTTGAAGTTCTCTAAAAGTCTAAGATTTTTTCCAAGAGAATGACTATCAAATCTTCCCCAACTTGTACTTGCAAAGTTGCTTTTTCAATTCATCTTGAAAGCAATTTTTTGCTTTAAAAGTTTTGCCATACAAAGTAGAATTCAATGCAGTGAAGTCAGGTGTTTAAAACGATAAAACAGATTTGTTGAGGAGATACTTTGGGGTGAATTCTTTCTTTCTTTCTTTTTTTTTTTAAACGATAGCCCTTTGTTTTTGAAATATATGCAAAAATAGTTTTCAACATCCATGCTTACAAAACCTTGTATTTCAAATTTTCTCTCTTCCTTCAAGCCACTACTCTAGACAGCAAGTAATCCAATGCATGTTAAATATGTGCAATTCTTCTATACATATTCCACAATTGTCATATTGAACAAGAAACATCAGAACAAAAAGGGAAAAATTGAGAAAGAAAACAAAAAGCAAGATATAAATAATAACAATCAAGGTGAAAACACTATGTTGTGATCCACATTCAGTCGCCACAGTCCTCTTTCTGGATGTAGATGGCTTTCTCCATCACAAGTCTATTGGAATTAGCCTAAATCACCTCATTGTTGAAAAGAGCCATGTCCATCAAAATTGCTCATCACATAATCTCGTTGTTGCTGTACACACTGTTCTCTTAGTTTTACTCACTTCACTTAGCATCAGTTCATCTAAGTCTCTCCAGACCTTTTTAATATCATCCTGATGATCATTTCTTATAGAGCAATAATATTCTATAACATTCATATATTATAACTTGTTCAGCTGTTCCCCAACTGATGGGCATCCACTCAGTTTCCAGTTCCTTGTCTCTACAAAAAGGATTGCTAAAACATTTTTGCATGTGTGGGTCCTTTTCCCCTTTTTATGATCTCTTTGCCCATTAAAAACCCTGCTGGATCAAAGGGTAGGCATAGTTTGATAGCCCTGTGGGCATAGTTCCATATTGCTCTCCAGAATGGTTGGATCAGTTCACAACACCACCAACAATGTCCAACATTCTTCATTATCTTTTCCTATAATTTTCTCCAATCTGAAAAGTATGTTTGTGGTACCTCAGAGTTGTCTGACTTTGCATTTCTCTGATCAATAATGCTTTAGGGCATTTTGTCATGTGACTAGAAATTAGGTTAGGATGTTAGATGTTGGTCAATACCTAGTTTCTGCCATAATGTTTTCCAATTTTTCCAGCAATTTTTTGTCAAAAAGTGAATTTTTATCCAAGAAGTTAGGGTCTTTGTGTTTATCAAACATTAGATTATTATAGTCATTGACTATTGTGTCTTATGAACTTAACTCATTCCATTGATCAACTACTATTTTTCTTAGCTAGTATTCAAATGGTTTGATGACCACTGCTTTATAATATAATAGGTCTGATACAGGTAAGCCACCTTAATTTGCATTTTTATTAAAGCCTTTGAAATTCTTGAGCTTTTCTTCTTCCAGATGAACTTTGTTATTATTTTTTCTAGATTTGCAAAGTAATTTCTTGGGATTTTGAATGGTATGACACTACATATGTGCCATAAATTTGAGGAGCATTGTCATTTTTATTATATTAGCTTGGCCTACCCATGAGCACTTGATATTCTTCCAGTTGTTTAGATCTTACTTCATTTGTGTGAAAAGTGTTTTGTAACAGTGTTTGTATAGTTCCTGATTTTATCTTGGCAGGTAGACTCCCAAATATTTTATATATTTATTTTAAATTAAATTTCCTTTTGTATCTCTTGTTGCTATACTTTGTTGGTAATATATAGAATACATTTTTCTATATATTTTCTAATATATAGAAATGATTTTTGTGGATTTATTTTGTATTCTGCAACTTTGCTAAAGTTGTTAATTATTTCTAGTTTTTTAGTTGATTCTCTAGGATTCTCTAAGTATACCATTATATTATTTGCAAAAAGTGATCATTCTGTTTCCTTATTACTTACTCTAATTCCTTTAATTTCTTTTTCTTCTCTTATTGCTAAAGCTAACATTTCTAGTACAATATTGAATACTAATAGTAAGAGTGGACAACTTTGTTTCACCCCTAATCTTATTGGGAATGTTTCCAGTTTATTTCCATTACATATGATACTTGCTGATGGTTTTAAAGGAAATATGCTGATTGTTTTAAGGAAAAATCAATTTATTCTTATGATTTCTAGTGTTTTTTAAAAGAAATGGGTGTTGAGTTTTGCCAAATATTTTTTCTGCATTTATTGAGATAGTCACATGATTTCTGTTAGGATAATTTGTTTCTTTTGTCATCAGAAAGCAAAAATAGATGCAATAGTTTGGAGTTTAGTGTGGCAGATTTTGGTCATGAAAAGAAAACATTACAAAAATGAAACTATTTAAGAGTAGAATGAACTAACTCAGAATCATTTAAGTCCCGTCACTGGAGATTGTGACTCCTTGTGGGAGTTATTGTTTTTTAGGAAATTTCTTGCTAGTTGTAGATTGAACTATGTGGCCCCTGAAGTTCTATGCAATTCTGAGATTCTATGATTCTTTAATGATAATAGACATCAAGATCTTCTGGATAGAAGTGGGGATGGAAAAATTAATTTGCTGAATTAGGAAAATAATAACAAAATTCATTTGGAAATACAAAAAATCAAAAATATCAAGATAAGTAATGTGTACCAAATCTTAAACTATATTACAAAGCAGTAATTATCAAAATTATCTGATACTCAGACATAGAAAGGTAGGTCAAGGGAACAGAATAGACATACAATTTATAGCAGCAAATAAATACAATAACCTTGTATTTGACAAGTATAAAGACAAAAAGTGGGAGATAAGATTTCATTATTTGCTAAAAAATTGTTAGGAAAACTAAAAAGCAGATAGCAGAAACCAGGTATAGATTAATATCTTATACCATTTACCAAGATAAGGTCAAAATGGTTATATGATCCAGATATAAAGAGTGATATTACAAGAAAATTTGAAGAACATGAAATATATTACTTATAGACTTACAGATAAGTAAATAACTTATGAATCAACAAGACCTAGGGAGCAGGGTTAGGTATAAAATAATTTTGATTGCATTAAATTTAAAAGGTTTTGCACAAACAAAACAAATGTAGCCAAGATAAGAAGGAAAGCAGAAAATTGGGATGATTGAATCTTCATTCCCTAGAGACATAGAATTAGGATGCAAGAATATTGGGATGACTTTAAAGTCATACAAACATCAGTGAATATAGATTCTTATTTAGTAAAAAATGACATCTCCAATATATCTAAGTCACTAACTTAACCAAGGAAAGAAAAAATAAGTTCCCAATTGAAACTAATGTTAGTATTAACTTAATCATACCCAATAAATGCAAATCCAAAGTATAAGCACAAGTCTTCTTCTTAAAATGACAATTAATTTACTCTATGGTCAGGTGAGTCCTTTAACAGATGCATTATTTCACAGGATACATTCTCTTTTACAAAAGAAAAAAATTGAACTTGTCTGAGCAGAGACTGATTTTGAATCCAAATCCTTTGCCTCTAAAATTCAATACTTTTCACATGATAGCATTCTGACTTTTTCATTCCATTCCATTAAACCCAAAATTAATTTCTCTCTAGGTTAATGGGATTCAGTGGATGGTAATCAGCATAACATTTATTTAGTGATTGTAGATATGTCAATGATTTATAGGATTAGATAATCATGGAGTATCCTGGAGATCATCTGGTCAAACCCTCTCATTTCTTAGAATCTATTGCATTGTCCTGCAATTGTTTCTTAAAACTGTAAAGTGATTGGTTCCATCAAGTCACTTCCCCAGTTCAGCTTCATTTTTCTAAATGTAAGCTGAAAGTATTAGATTAATTGATCCAAGTCTAAGTTCTAACATTTCATGATACTATAACAAATATTTCTAAGAGACAACTAAAATGGAATTGATGAGGTCAGTGGTAGTTGAGATGAGGTGTGAGAACTGGGGTAGGGAATCCCCTCTGCTCTGTAAACCCGAATCTGTGTGGCTAAAGGAATTTACTGGCACTGCCAGCTTACTAGGAAGACAGACTTCTTTAATGGGCAAGGTCCTGTTAGGAAGATAACAAAGGTTAACACTGAGGAGAGGATAGCTTCACCAGTGGGCAAAAAGTCCTGGAAGGACAGCTTGCTAAGACAGCTTCCTTGGCAAGCATAATCCTGTTTAGGACTTCTGCAAAGATTCAGGGTTCAGAATTGTCTTTTAGTAGGCAACTGAAGCTGGGGCTTCAGTTCAAAATTGAATGAGATTCATTCAATATTGTCAATGCCCTGGGCTTAGATCTCAAATTGAAAAGAGATTACTTATCTTGGGAGTTTGAGCTGCTGGGAGTGGTTCTGGACTAATCTTCCGACTCAATAGAGGATGCGACCATATCCCTGGCCAAGATCTTCACTGCCCTGAAGGGTGGGCCCTTTCAGAGGAGAGTTTGGACAATTTCAGGGTTCATCCCCATCAGAATAAATGATTTCATATCACTCAGAAGAAGGAGCAAATAAGGAAGAGACCTAACATCCTCTAAGGAGAGAGACACAATTATACAATCTATGGCAAAGATGTTTAGATACCATAGGATATCTCAAGAGAAAAGGGGAAATGGATACAAGCCAAGGTGAAGATCATCTGGAGTAAGAGTACTAGAAAGAAGCACTCCAACTGGTATCTTCTTATTTTAAGGATTGTTTCCTAGTAATTAGGTGCTCAACTCAATTGTTTCTATGGTACTTGAAGGAATTCAAGCACAATCATAGATATCTAAATTTTGACATCTATGGAGCTTATGGTTCTGACTAGAATGCAAGATTTCTTTCAGTCCAGTAGTTTTTTTGCTCTGTCACATTTCCTCTCAGATGTAAACAGGTGGAAAAGTTATCCATCTAATTGTATGTACCTTACCCCTTCCTATATATGCATTAAAGCAAATAGACTGAATTATGCCATTGAAATATAGCTGATTTACTGTTATTGCTCTGAAAGAAGGCACCCCTCAGCAGGGCCCCATGCTCTGTGCCCTGGCCCTTGAGAACCAGAAAAGTAGTTCAGAATATTTCAGGTTGTCCAAATATTTCAGCCCTGATCAGTCTGATCTGCCCATGGTATATAAATCCAAACTTGGTTTCAGGCTAATGCCTGTACTATGAAAACCTGGCCCATCACCTTTCATTATTAAGGTATGTCTTGCCAACATGTAGTTCCTTTGGCAATGTAAACAACATTTTATTTCCTTAGTACTGTGTTATATAGAGATTTTTAAAAATGAACTTGAGAAGAAATAAACTTAGAAATACAGACTGAGCACTTGTGGATTCATGAGTCTTAGAATCTGCTTCCAGCCCATAAACAAAAAAAAAATTAATATACTTCTTATACAGTGGCAATGAGATTTCATGGGACATGTTGTAAACATGGGAAATGTCTCTCTCATGCCACTTCTTTCCCATTGCTATTCATTTTATATACATAACTGATGAAAAATGTGAACAGATTAAGTACATGATGAATGCCAATGGAGTGTTTGACCACCTGAGATGTCTCTGTCAAAATAAATGTTTGATGACAGATTAAACTGCACCATAACATTGAATAAAACTGAAATATTCTGAAAAAAAGCTGTCTTGGAAAAGTTTCTATGTTTGGACAGAGCCATTTTTTTTCCCCATGACCCACTGTTTTTCCATCTCATTTTCCAGTGAGGTATAAAACACCTCATTGATGGTGACCAAGACAACACACTGGTGGAAGCTACTTTGCCCCTGTCCTGACATTTGTGTGGCTTGACCACCAGAAAAGCCAATCATTGAGTGCCAGAGCTGTTTCCCTCATCTTCTTTGTAACCATCAATTTTTCTAGTCCAATTCAGCAACCAAATGACAAATAAATGGGGACATGATTCCCTCTAATCAAGTGCTGGAGAAGATTAGTGAGTAGTAGATTGATGGAAAATTACTAAGTAAGAAGGAGCTATTGAATATATATAAGAAGATTGCTTACTCACCTTGAATTTGTTCTATGCTTTACCATGTGAAATAAGGCAACAGAAAAGACAAAAGCTATGAATAACTATTTATTACCCTTCAATAAAGAAGTAGTTGAAAGACTACCTTCAACAGCTTGACTTTGTTTGTTGTACATGGAATATAGCCTATTGACAATGCCTAATGACAATTCTAATCAGGGGCACACTGGCCTCTTAGGGAAGTTGGTTGTTCAATTTTCATTGTAAGCATTTAACACTTTGAAAATCATAAAACTACAAATCAGGCCTCAATTTATTGTTTTGTTTATTATTTACACTTAAGAATGCATAGATTAAATTTAAAATTATGCCAAGATTTTGAAAGAAAGTTGTTTAACATCTGCTAGCACATCCCTAATCCTCCTATTGATCATGGGTTTGGGTGGAGTTATTTGTATTAATATGGGCAATGTGAAAATTTAGTGGCTCCCTTAAATTGCCCTTATGGGATGTGTGTATGTGTGTGTGTGTGTGTGTGTGTGTGTGTGTGTGTGTGTGTGTGTGTGTAATAATATATTATTAATATAATTAATATTTATTATAATTGAATTAATAATTAATTAAATTATATTTTAAAATTATAAATATATATATATCCTACTATTTAACACATTTTAGGGGAGGAAATTGAAGCCACTAGCAGTTGAGTGATTTTTTGGGGGGGCAAGTGTTTAAGGTAGGATTCAAATCAAAGGTTTTCTGACCTCAAGAGTGGTACTTCCTCCATTAAGCCACAATCACTCTTAAGTAGGAGATGCCTCCTTCTATCTGTCCCATCTCTCTATCCTTTGTACTAGCTTTTCTGGAACATATGATCACTCCTTTGAAAGTTCTCAGCAGTAACATCATAAGGGCCAAAAATTTTTATTTTCTCTTTACTAAGGATAATGACTAGATTGATATAAGGAATTCCCACATGAGGAAATTCCTCTTCCAGTATAAATTAGCACCTTCTATGGCAACATATGGTTTTAGGAACTGCTTACAAGGCTGAGAAATTAAGCGTGTTGCCCAGGATTAGATAGCCAGAATGTTAGATGTGACACTTCATGACTTAAAGTTGTCTCTCTGGCTATTTTATCATGTTATCTCTCAGCTAAAACCTGGAGGAATAAAAGTGTATTTCGTACCTCTCTCAACTCAAAGATGCCAGGACAATTTCCACTTCTCAAGTATAAATTTGAACACAGTAGCCACTCTGCAAATCAAAGGAGAGACATTGATTTTGAGACAGTGACAGAAGAGTCTCAATTTCTCAGGTGACACCTTCCTCTCAGCCTTCCTGAGAGAACCCATTGTTCTGGAGCAGGTTATGCTAAAATAGAAATATATTCCCTAACTTTTTTTTAATTCTCTTTTTCTATTCTCTATCTCTGTCTGACTTAGTTTCTTTATCTATAAAATGGGGATAACAAGAACACCTATTTCACAGGTTTGGAGTGAGAATCAAATAAGTTCTAAATACATGATAGCTATTATTTTTGTTGTTATAATTGTTATCTCTCTTCAATTCCATCCAAAACTCTGGAAAAAATCCTAACTCTAGCCTGAGCCCTGCTTTAGTGGTTCATAGATTCATTAGATGTTAGAGTGACAGCCAGTCTTATATTTTATTTTTTTAAATATTTGAATAGTATATTATTTTTCCAATTACATATAAAGATGATTTTCAACATTAATTTTTGTAAAAGTTTGAGTTCCAAAATTTTTCTCCCTCTCTCTCTTATGTTCCCCTTTCCCACACTAATAGACAATCTATTATAGGTTTTACATGAACATTCATTCTTAATATATTTCCATATGTAACTCCCTTATTTAAAAGATAAGGAAATGAAGCTGCTAAGTGAGCTTCCCCAGGTCATACACCCAATTATTTGGCTCCCCATATGTTTTCTTCTCTAACTCAGGTGATACTTGGCTCTCAGTAACTTGGTTCCTGACCTTGTCATTCATCTCCCTATAGTACTTTTGAGTAATATTCTGATTCTGACTATCTTATAACTGAAAATTTGGGTCCTAGTCAACTACTGTCAGATCAACTTGATCCCCTCCAACAAATGTTTGGCCCTTTACCTCTTATTTGCCTGGAAAACACCCAAATTTTGGACTTTTCACTTTAGCTTCTATAATTCTTTTTTACCTACCCTTCCTTTTGCATTTGTCTCTCAATTTCAGATCTATCTAACTGACTAAGTTGACTTACATGGCCATTTATCAGTACCCAAACTGAAAAACTACTGGATGGTATTGCATCTATCCCTAATTTCACCCCATTTCCCCTCAGCTCCTTCATTCTAACTGTTTTTTTTTTCTAGTTTGGATAATCCTTCTACTGCTTGACAACTAGTCATAATACATGCTTGCAACAACCAGGAAGGCCTTCTCTACTTCTGCACTGAGCTGCCATTGAGATTGATTTTTCAGATTAAAAAAGTCACAAAAGTTTGCCATGCATTCAGCTATGCAGACAAAACTTCAGGCAAAGACAAGGATGAGAATGAACTTTCAGTTCTCCCACATGTCTGTGATGTTGTAATCTAGTAGTAAATCTGGATAGACATATATTATCTGCTGCACTGATGAAATCAGGCACATCTCCAATTTAGAACCCATATTCACTGACTTGGGGATTTCAAGCTAAAAGTTGGATGAGTTTCTCCAAATGCCAAAGCTTCTTCCAATGCCACAAAGTAGCAGGAACCAATGAAAAGATTGTAGTCTATACTCTGAGTCATCCATCAAAGTTCCAGGTGATCCCAATAGCTCAAACTCAGATTCAGATGTTCTGGACTCAGCCAAACATAAAACACATTTTGTGTCAGTCTTTTTCCTCTCAAATATTAAACTTGTGGCTTTCCAAGAAGAGTTCATACATATGTTTCTTATCCACTTCATATAATTTCCAAATGATGGGGATGGTTTATAGTTATTTGATGTTCAGGAAGAATAGGGATCCTTTCTAGTTAGCCTGATTAAACTTTCTTATTTAGCACAGAACAAGCTCTTTGGTCAAAAAAAATTAAGGAAACTTGGGCAAAGTATGGCTATGAAACTATGATGAGAGGGTGGAAATATAAGCCAGTCAAACAGTGGCAAGATAGTCTAGCCATAAGAGAAAGAAAAGATCCATAAAACTAGTGATTTAACTAGGTGGTATATTGGAGAAAAGGAAAAAAAAAGGAAGATTATTCTTGAAGACTTAAAAAGATAATTAATTGTCCTTAATTCTCAGGCATTCTCATCTGATTCAGTTCAGTTTTACTGACTTTGTGTTTAGATTATGGTTCACTAAATTTAGAATTTTAAATGGGGATAGGGTTAAATGAAGAAATGCTTTTCCTCCTTCCTTCAACATATTTATCATTCCAAAGGCTATTTAGTATAATAGAATGAGTGCTGGATATATAATCAGAAAGACCATTTTACAGATGAGAAAATTGAGGGAAATAAGGCTAAATGACTTAGTCAGGTTCACACAGCTAGCAAGTGTCTGAGGTTGGGTTTGATCTCAAGATGAGACTTCCTCATTCTAGACCTCACACTGTGTATTAATGGCACTACCTAGTTACTTATGTGTGTATATACATATACAATTTACCTTATTTGCACATAGCTTTTTACATATTACTTTCCCCATTAGGCTAGGAGCTCTTTGAAACCAAGAACTGATTTTCTCTAGTACTTAGTTCAGTGCCTGGCACATAGCAAGTATTTAATAAATGTTTGTTGACTGACTTTCTTCTCCTTCACCAACATCACCAATATTTTTAATGGGTCAGACTACTCTGGCAATCACCTCTGCTTTTTCAGAATATAGTTTCTTTCAAACTGCCCACAAAACAAAAAGTAATAAACTACCTAGCTCACCTAGTGGCCCTTCCTGAAGCACTGACTTCTTCTGATGAAGGAGAAATCTTAAGACATGTATTCTTTCTGTTCTGGGAAACTATTAAAATACATCAGTAATTCTCTGTACCAAATAGTTTAGATTACTGCTGCTTTATAATATAGTTTTAGGCTTGGTACTGCTAAGCCACCATCATTTGTATTTTTTTTTCATTCATTCCCTTGATATTCTTGACCTTTTGTTCTTCCAGATGAATTTTGTTATTATTTTTTTTTAGTTCTATACAATAATGCTTTGGAAGATTGATTGGTATAGCACTGAACAAATGGACCAATTTAGGCAGAATTGTTATTTTTATTATATTAACTCGGCCTCTCCATGAACAATTGATATTTTTCCAATTCTTTAGATCTGATTTTATTTGTGTGAGAAGTGTTTTGTAATTGAGTTCATATAGTTATTGAGTTTGTCTTATCTACAGTAATTTTAAATGGAATTTCTATCTCTTACTGATGGGCTTTATAAGCAATATATAAAAATGCTGATGATTTGTGTGGATTTATTTTATATCTGAAACTTTGCTAAAGCTGTGAATTTTTACAGTAGATTTTTGGATGGCTTTTTTTTTAGGATTCTCTAAGTATACCATCGTATCATCTGCAAAGAGTGATATTTTCCTCATTGTCTATTCTAATTCCTTTAATTTCTCTTTCTTTTCTTAGTGGTAAAGTCAGCATTTCTAGTACAATGTTGAATAATAGTGGTGAAAATGGGTGTCATTGTTTTGCCCCTGATCTTATTGGAAATGTGTCTAACTTCTTTTTATTACAAATTATGCTTGAGGGGCAGCTGGATTGCACAGTGGATAGAGTACTGGCCCTGAAGTCAGAAGGACTTGAATTCAAATATGGCCTCAGACACTTAATACTTCCTAGCTGTGTGACCCTGGGCAAGTCACTTAACCCCAATTGGCTCAGGAGGAAACAACAACAACAACAACAACAACAACAACAACAACAACAACAAAAACAACAACAACAACAACAAATAATGCTTGCTGTAGATTTTAGATAGATATTACTAATTATTTTAAGGAAAGCTCCCTTTATCCCTATGCTCTCTAGTATTTTTAATAGGAAGTGCGTTATTTTGTCAGAAGCTTTTTCTGCATCTATTGAGACTATCATATGATTTCTGCTCCTTTTGTTATTGAGATGATAAGTTATGTAATAGTTTCCTGATATTGAACCAGTCCTGCATTTCTGGCACAAACCCCAATTGTTCATAGTGTGTTATCCTGCCAATAAGTTTTTGTAATCTCTTTGCTAATATTTTATTTTATTTTATTTTATTTTATTTTGCATCAGTATTAATTAAGGAGATTTGTCTGTAATTTTTTTTCTCTGTTTTGGCTCTTCCTGTTTTGATATCCGTGCAATATTTGTATCATACAAGGAATTTGGCAATAATACTTCTTTACCTATTATTGCAAATAGTTTACATAGTATTGGAATTAATTGTTCTTTAAATGTTTGGTAGAATTCACTTGTGACTCCATCTGGCCCTGGAGATTTTTTCTTAGGGAGTTCGTTAATGGATTGTTCAATTTCTTTTTCTAAAGTGGGACTATTTAAGTATTTTATTTCCTCTTCTGTTAACCTGGGAAATTTATATTTTTGTAAGTATATATCCATTTTGGTTAGATTTTCAGACTTGCTGCTATAGAGTTGGGCAAAATAGCTCCTCATTATTTCTTTAATTTCTTTTTAATTGGTGGTAAATTCACTCCTTTCATTTTTTATGCTGGTGATTTGGGGTTTTTTTTCTTTCCTTTTTCTGATCAAATTAACCAAAGGCTTATCTATTTTGTTAGTTTTTTCATAAAATACACTCTTACGTTTATATATTAGATTACGAATTTTCTTGGTTTCTATTTTATTAATCTCTCCTTTGAGTTTCAAAACTTCTAATTTGGTATTTAATTTGGGGTTTTAATTTATTCTTCATCTAGCCTTTTAGTTATATGACTATTTCATTGATTTCCTCTTTATCCATCTTATTTATATAGCTATTTTGAGATATACAATTTCCCCTAAGAACTGCTTTGGCTGCATCCCATAGTTTTTGGTATGTTAGCTCATTATTGTCATTTTCTTGGATGAAATTATGGGTTGTTTCTGTGATTTGTTATTTGATCCACTCATTCTTTAGACTTTTTTTACTTATTTAATTTCAAATTGGTTTTTAGTTTATCTTTCTCTGCCTCTTTATTGAATATAATTTTTATTTCATTGTTGTCTAAAAAGGAAGCATTTACTATTTCTGCCTTTTTGCGTTTGATTATGAGGGCTTTATGCCCAACACATGGTCCATTTTTGTGAAGGTGCTACTATGTACTACTGAGAATAAGATGTCTTCCTTTCTGTTTCTACTCAATTTTCTCCAGAAGCCTATCATATCTAGGTTTTTTAGCATCATATTAAGTTCCCTAGTTTCTTTCTTGTTTATTTTGTAGTTACATTTGTCTGATTCTGAGAGGAGAAGGTTGAGGTCCCCCATTAGAATAGTTTTGCTGTCTATTTCTTCTTGTAACTGGATTAAAATCTTCTCAGGAATTTGCCTGCACTACCACTTGGTGCATACACTACTTCATTATTTATGATATTCTTTATCAAGATGTACTTTCTTTCCTTATCTTTTTAAACAAAATCTGTTTTTATTTTTGTTTTATCTGAGATAATTTTTTTTACTTCAGTTGAAGCACAATAAATTGTTTCAATTTTTTACCTTTACTCTGATGTGTTTCTCTGTGTCAGAAATACATTTGACAACATCTTGTAGGATTCTGTTTTTTAATCCTCTCTGCCATTTGTTTACATTTTATAGGAAAGTTCATCCCATTCACATAAACAGCTCTGTACTTCCCTCCATCCTATTTTTCCTCCTATATATACTTTTGTTCTCTCTTTCTACCATATCATTAGTTGTGGTTTATTACCCATCTCTTCTACTACCTTATCTCTTATCATCCCCCCATTCTCTTAGCAGTATTTTTAAACCTACTCCACCCACTATTTTATCTTCTATTAACCCCTCCCTACTTTTCTTACCTTTTTCTCTAGTGTTTCCACCCTCCCTTCTTTCTGCCCCTCCCTTTTCTTTCCCCTTTACTCTCCTACATCTTTGTAGGGTTAGATAAATTTCTATACCCAACTGAATGATTAAATTATTCCCTCTTAAATCCAAAACTATTGAGAGCAAGCTTCAGACAATCATCATCCCTCTCCCTTCTTTCCCTTAAGTTTAATAGGTCTTTTGCACCTCTTCATGTGAACTAATTATCCCATTATATCTCCCCCTTTTGTATTTTTCCATTGCAGATCTTTTCCCTTCCATTAATGTCTTTTTCTTTAATGTCATCATATCAGGGACCATTCACAACCACATCCTCAGTCCATGTGGTGTCCCTCTCTCTCTGTCCCAGTGACAAATACAGTTTGCAAGAGTTACAAATATTGTTTTCCTATCTAGAGATGTAAACAGTTTAACCTTTAAGTATATATTTTCTCCCTTTTATTGTTCTCTTGTGTCCTGTGTTTGTAGATTACGTTTTCTGTTTAGTTCTAGTTTTTTTCAAAAGAAATGATTAGAAGTTTTTACTTCATTGAAGCTCCATCTCTTCCCCTGAAAGATGATACTGAATCTCCCTGGGTAGTTAATTCTTTTGTAACCCCAGGTCCTTTGACTTTCAGAATATGGTATTCCAGGCCCTCTGATCCTTTATTGTAGAAGCTGCCAGATCCTGGGTAATCCTGACTGTTGCTCCTTGATATTTGAATTTTTTTTGTCTGGCAGCTTGTGATATTTTTCCCCCTTGGGATTATACTTTTAAAGTTTTGCAACTTGGTACTTGGGGTTTTCATGGTGGGATCTCTTTCCAGAGGTGATGGATGGATTCTTCCAATAAGTATTTCCTAGTCTGTTTCTAGAATATCAGGGCAGTCTTCCTTAATGATCTCTTGTAGAGCCTCTTTTTTTGGTCATTGTCTTCAGGTAGACCAATAATTTTTAAATTGTTTCTTCTGAATCTATTTTCCAGATTGGCTGTTTTGGCAGTGAGTTATTTCACATTTTCTTCAATTTTTTCATTGTTTTTACTTTACTTAACTGATTCTTGCTATCTCATAAAGTCATTAGCTTCCATTTGCCCTGCTCTAGTTTTTATTGTGTGATTTTCTTCAATTATCTTTTGTGTATCTTTTTGCATTTGGTTTATTCTACTGTTTAAGTAGTGGTTTTCTTCAAACAATTTTTTTCCCTTCCTTTTCCAAACTGCTGATTCTTATGAATACCTCTCATTTCTCTTCTCATTTTTTCTTCCACTTATCTTATTTGCCTTTTGAAGATTTTTTATGAGCATTTCCAAGAAGCTTCTTTGGGCTTGAGACTAATTTATCTCACTCTTTGAGATTTCCTCTGTGGACACTTTGTCCTCATCTGAGTTTGTGTTTTGGTCTTGGTGTCTTGGTGTCTTATCACCATAGTAGCTTTCTATGGTCAAGGTTCTTTTCTGTTTCTTGCTCATTTCTTTCTTTTTCCTTTGCTATTTCCTCTTTTTAAAGTGGAATTCTGCTCCTAGAGTAAAGGTGGTGCTGTCCCAAGCTTCTTGTGCAGCTCTGAACCTTGGCTTTGAGGACAGGGATCCCTTGTGTTTGTAGGGGGTAGCTTGGCTTTTACCAGAAACAGCCTGGTTTTCCAGAGTTTAATAGTTTGTCTTCTGAGCTGGTACTGGGAGCTGCCCCATTGATTTGTTCCTCTACTGAGCCAGGACCAAGCATCTTAGTTGCTGATTTGCTGTGATTAAGACCCTCGCACTGGCTTTCCCAGAGTCTGTCTGACCTGGGATGAACACCCTTTTCACTCCAGTGAGACTGATCTTTCTTGATATTTCTTCAGTCTATCTTGAGCTAGAGAGTGGTTTCATTCTGTAAGACTGTTCAGAGGTTTGTTTTCATGTTCAGGGTAAAAACTCAAGTTGAAGCAAGTTGTGATAGATTTATCAACCCTACCCTGCCCCTACCTATATACCTATATCCCTACCCTATAAGAAAGAGCTAGGGGAAGAATACATGTATTCTGTCTGAATAGATTTCAGTAGCCCCACTTCTGCATTGCCCAGATCGCGTTGGTTATAGATTCTCAAGGTCAGCGACCTATTATTCCCTTTTTAAAGGAGTCATCTCTCCAGCATCTTGTGTTCCTCCAGCTATTGCTCACCCAAATTCAAAGGTAGAAGAATCAAGTTGGGAATTAAGGTTGGCTGACTCCATCAGGGGCAAAAGGTGTCTTTCCTCAAGTCTTAGTAATCACTCTCTCTATAAAGTTCATTTCCATCTTTCTGGATATGTCAGTCATTCTTGCAAATGAATCAAAAGATATTTTACTTTTATATGTTTAACAAAGGAGTTAAAAGCCCACTAAAATGCTTATTTTGAAGACTTTTAAACATGATTTTAAGTTTCCTAAATGGCCAGAATGGAGAGCTTTATTGTTATTGTTTTGGTGATGGTTTGACAATGGGAATCCCTAATACCCCATTTCCTAATTTTCAGGGCTTACTATATCGACGTCAATGTTTGGCTTAGCTTAATGTGTAGTTTTAAACTCCTGAACTCAAGTGATCTCTTGCAGTTCCTGTCCCTGCTAGAATTGTAGGAGTGAACTACTTTGTACAGCAAAAGAGATTTTCTTTGTTGCTTTAATAGGTGAAGTACTCAAATTGTTTATTTTGACAAAAACTCACCTTTAAAGTGTCTTGTTGTGATGGCTTCCTACTTTCACTACTAATATTTCAAGGCACAATAAGCCCTTCATCATTAATAGTAGTAGATGGAAATGCATATTTCAAATATGTTTTCTGATAATTTCATTTTTTAAACTAACTTCTTGTGAATCCTATTATTGTTTTTATCTCAATGTGACTAAAGGCCAGTTCATGCCAAAAGTTGGAGAAGTGTAAGCTCTGTTATTTTCTTATTCTTCCTTGTTCTCACATTATTAACATTGTCTTTGATACATAGTTTCATTTCAATCATTTTAAAAAGTCATGTGTCATTTTGGGAGACTTATTTTAGTTAAAACTAGAAAATGTCATATATAAATACACATTACCAGGAATAGGTAAATTGCAATATGTAGAAATATACTAAAATGAAACAATGAATAAAGGCTCTTTCTCAATTCCTTCTTAGTGTAGTCAAGCATAGTTTATCCGATGAGTTATTTTATTCTCCATGTTTTCTTGTATTTTTTTTCCAATGAGACATAAAACACCTCATTAGTGATCTTGAAGACAACAGAAACTTTTACTTGGCTCTGACCACCTTAAGGATCTAATGTAGCATGTGACTATCTGACAAAAACCCCAAGTGAGGGCCTCAATGTCAATTTACAAATTTAATATTAGTAAAGCTGAATTTTTCTTCTTATTTTAACTAGAATTTAAATGTATTTTCCCCAAAGCATGTATGCATTAATCACACCTTTCTCTTACATAACTTGTTAATCATCAATTCCTACTTAGCCAGTAAACAAACATTAAGGTTCTCTGTGAAACCTGGAGTTTACTATTGACATAAAGGGAGTGCAAGGGTGTGTGGAAGTAAGATTATTAGAATTCTATGCCCTAAAGAATTATTAATGGGCAGTGGGTTCCTCTAATTTATTATGTCAACTCATCTGAATATTGAAGAAGCAAACTATCATAATCATGCTAGAATAATGGCTGATTTTTTAAAATTTATTTTGGGAGTTTTGTTAGGAGAGGTGCTTATAAGTGGTTCTGAGAGAATAGTCTTGTTTTTTGTACCCCCTCCCCTTTAACCCACCCATAAATTATAAGGCAGTGGTAATTTTAAGGCACTTTTATGTTGTCAATTTTTCAATCCCTCTCTCTGTAACATTGTTAAATGTTCTTGGTGATTGCTTATATTCTAAACTTTTTTCTTCTTCTTTCACCTTTTTTCTGGGCTATTTTGCCCTTAGACTACTTTATGGGCCACTTGGTCCTGAAACATTTTTGTTGTTTGAAAGTTGTTATCTCCTTCTTTTGTAGGGGTATTTAAATTTAGCATCAGCTCTAGTTCTCCATCCAAATGGTCCACAGCTGGTTATAATGGAGTAGTGATTCTCAGACAAATCTCTGAAGATGGGCAAGAGCCCATCATTTCATCTGAGCACTGGACAGCTGTACTGGCAATATCAGAGATTACATTAGAACCTGGCCCCAAGAGCCATCTCATTTGCATGCCCATTTCCTATCCATCTTCCATTTTTTGTTTTCTTATGTATGTGTGTTTTAAAGGAATTATAACCTGAACCAACTCACCAACCACAAATAACCAGAATTATATGGATTATATTTTTTCTCTTTTTTTAATCAACGATCAAACATTTATTTATTAATTCATCTATCTATTTATTTGTGCTTCCCATACGCACTGAGGGAAGGGGAAGAAAAATAAAATCTTTGTAACAAAGTGTATAATGCAACTAGGTGGTGCAATAGATACAGTTCCAGTTCTAATAGTCAGGAAGACTCATTTTTCTGATTCAAATATGACCTCATACACTTACAAGCTATATGAACCTGGGCATGTCCCATAACTCTGTTTTTTCCATCTGTAAAATGAGCTAGAGAAGGAAAGGGCAGATAACTCTAGTACCTTTGCAAAACTAAATAAATAAATACAATCTAAATAGAGTCACAGAGAGTAAAAAACATCTCAACAATAATAATAACAACAACAATAAGCATGCCTTCTAGGCATTCTAGGCATATTTAAGTAAAACAAATTCCCAAATTTGTCATTTTTGAAGATATGTCCATCTCTAAATGTTGACTAGCTTTCTATATCATTGAATGATAAAAGCAATCTTTATCACTGAACCTCTGGATTTACACTTGATCATTGTGTTCATCAGAGTTCTTACATCTTTCAAAATTGTTTGATTTTTTAAAAATTGCTGTTTTATTATAAATTTTCTCTGGGTTCTGTTCACTTTGGTCTGTATCAATTCATACAAGTCTTCGCATGTATCTCTGAAGCTTAGGTAGTTTGCTCTTTTTTCACCTGTAAAACAAAGACAGCATCACCTAAAGAGCTCAGAAGTACAAAGAAATCTTTCCTAGAATTTTCACCTTCATCTTATGCTTGTTTTTCAAAATGTGATTTTGATCTTACTTGCCTACATTTTTCTTTTGAAATATTTTCTCCATTGATTATTTTCTTCTTTATTATTGTCATCTTCTACCAATACACAGGTTGTTGCTATTGTGGATTCTTAAAACAAAACAAAACAACCCACAGGACTTGACTTTTCTTTATCTTACAGACCTCTAAGGTTCTCATCACTGCTCTGCTCTTAACTTTAACTTTCTTGCCAAGTGATTCCACCACCCATTTCATGTTGCTTTTAGTTCCTTGATCAAATTGTACTTGGCCCTGCCAGAATTCCTCTATGCCAGCTCTTGAAAGAACATGTGGAGGAAAACCAGAACCAGCCCCATTCCTCCATTGTTGTTGTTCAGGTAGAGCAGCTTCTGACAGAAACTAGACTCTTTGAGAATAGAAAGGTTCAGGAGTCCTTATGTTTTAAGGTAAAATGAATAATAATGGATGTTATAATATTTTATTCTTGTAACCCAATCTTTTATATTTCTTGAAGTTTGATGCATCCCATTTGGTAATTATTTATTTAGAAAACAGAATTCACCATTTGTTTTACTGAAGGGGCTGATTAATTCCATCAGAATGATCCCCTCCCCCAAATTGCCTTCAGAGAAATTGTGAATATTGTTATTCTGGAGCAGGTGACATCTAGCCTCCATTTTTCCTGAGAGTTCATTGTGGCGTGATTTGTACAAATGTCTTTCTAGGCATTAAATTGCTATGCATGTCTGTAATGACCCTCAGTGCCTAGTGTCAGAAGTAAGAGAAGCTGGGCTGTTCTCACCTATGCATCAATTGTCTGGTGGGCTTGCCTTTGTCGTGGCAATATCCTTGGGCTAATCAGCTGTATGGAGAACCTTGCCATTTTCATTTGCACTAGATGTCTAGTAGTGTCCAGATGGATTGAATTGTGCCTTAATTGTTTTGTATCTGTGCAATATCTCACAAGGCAGTCCACAAATTGTCTGCAATTCTTTTTGCCAGTTCTAATTTTGTTCCTTCTCTAACTTCTATCCTGTCCTAACAGCTGGTAATCTTTTTCACTATCCCACTTTTCATGGTACCATTCAATTAAAACAAGATTTCTGGGAAGTCTGGTGTTAAAGAGAGGGTTATGGTTTGAATTTTTATTCAAGTCCCATCTCATATGTAAACTTTTTTGTTACAGCCTAAAAGTCTTCTCTAAGGAAGATCCTGCAGAGTCTATTCCTGCTCAGTTTACTTTGGTCAAGTCATTTAATCTCTCTCAGACTTATCCTCCCCTTCCCTCCTTATCCCGATATCTTTTCAATTTCTCATTATGTGCTGTCTTTCTGCATGAAATTGTAAACAATATCTTTTCTTTTTCATATTTATAACTTCTCTGCTTGGCACCTAGTAAGTGCTTAATATAAGTTTATTGACTGACTGATTGGTTTCCTCATCATAAAATAAATTGGATTAAATGACCCTGGAAGTCCTTTTAAACTTTAGAGTTGTGGGTGAGCATGTGCAGGTACTTAAGTGTATTTTTCATAGATCTCTGTGGTGAAGCCTATGGATCCCTTCTCAGAATAATGTTGTTTTTTAAAAAATTAAAAAATACAGTATTGTAAAAGAAACTGATTATATATAAATATACTTTTCGACATAATTAATATGGTTGGTGTGGTTGTAGTGGTTGTTTTTTTTGTTTTTGTTTTTATTTTGTTTTTCCAAAAAGGACCGAAATGACATTATTTGTTGGAATCAAGGTATGGTGTATCTGACTATTACCGATCAGACCAACATGAGCTCAGGATGCTCTACCACAGACTAGTCACAAATAGTCCACATGAACATCCGGAGTGTAGATGTCTCTAAATTTGCACATCTCACATTTCTTTTGAGCCATCTAAATTCTGCTTTCTTCAAAGAGTTCAATGCCTTCTTTGATGAGTGCACAACACACTGGACAGTCTTGTACCAGTGTCTGCCATGTCTTGCACTCAGGTCCAGTGTTCTTCAGAGAGACCTTAAGAGTATCCTTGTATTTCTTCTTCTGACCTCCATGTAAGTGCTTCCTCATGTAAGTACTCAGTAAAAAGCTCTTTTAGGCAAATGTATATGTAGCATTTGAATAATATGCCCAGCCCATCAGAGTTACTCTCTCTGAGGAGAGTTTAAAATTTGGCAACTCAGCTTGAGAAAGGTCGTCAGTGTGTGGTACCTTATTTTGCCAGTTTATTTTTAAAATCTTCCTAATACAATTCCAATTGAAGTGGTTCAGTTTCCTGACATGGTGCTGATATACCCTTCAGGTTTCACAGGCACACAATTATGAAGTCAGCCTAACAACTTTGTTAGACTTTCAGCCTGATAATTATTCTAATACCTCTTCTTTCCTACATTTTCCTTTGAAGTCTTCCAAACTTCAATGTGTATATCAAATTTATCATCTCTATTTATATCCCTGGAAAGTATACTGGTAAGGTAAGTGAACTTATCCACAGCATTCAAAACTTCAACAAGTTCATAGAACCCATAACCTACAGATAAAAAATCTTGCTCTTGCTCTATGATCCTATACTTTCAACAAACATATTCAGCATCTATTAGGTTGTTCAAGAAGTGTTGAATTTGAAGCCTGAAGCTCTCATGCTTGATTGTCTCTGGTAAGTAATTCCATACATGGAAATTCTCTACACCTATTCAAATTAGCAACTCATCTGTAACTTATTTATGGCTAGAGAAGAAAGAATTTCAGGGATATGAATATATTGACACAAAATATATGTCAAAGGCAGAATATACCCTCAATTTTTTCTTCCTCAAGATTGGGTTCACTGCATCTTCTCTTTTACTGATCATTAATTATTTACCTGGGACTCTTTTAAAATATCCATATTTTCCAGGGATCCAAGGGTATAAATAGAGAAGAAAAAGTTTTCCTGGTTAGAAGAAGGGAAGGAAAGATTGATGACACAGGAGTATAGAGGAGGATGGGTGAATGAAACATGGCAGAACAAGACTGAACTGAGCTGTGCAGTAGAGCCCAGTACAGATGCCAGGAAGTTAGACCATGGAAAATGGCATTGGACACCTGAGATTGGGTAAGGGAAAAGAATGGAGGAAAAATGAACACGGTGATGGGGGTACACTAGAACAAATATCACCTACTCCACAAACCTCCTCATCCCTGCCAATCACATCACTTTCAGAACTTTTCTGCCAGCCCTGAAATGACCTTACTCCATCCTCAAAGGTTTGCCCAAGTACTATAGCCCTATCTTAAATCCACAGATGCTGGGAGCCACTCCTCTTGACAAATGATAGGAACTGGAGCTGAACCAAAACAATTTTGTGGTTGGCTGTCTAATTCGGTTCAACCAAATTCTGTTTTGAATTAGGATCCCTTGGTTTTCTTCTCAAAGGAACTGACTGTAAACAACCAGAAAGTTAAATGAAAGTCATAAGTTGAGTGATCAGGCTGATTAAGGGCAGGCAGCTGATTTCCCAGGGGGGGCAATGAGGTACACGGGGGAAGAACACAATCATCTAGTCCTCTCATGTCTGACTCCTCAAGGGTACTTTCCAGAGATGAGGAGTGGAAAGGAGAGAAGACTATGCTCGGTCTTCTTCTAGATGAGTCTGCCTCAATAAAACCATGTGGAGAATGGGGTCCCCAGGTGAGCATGTTTCCCAAGAGCATTTTGGATGGGATGAAAATGAAGAGAGGGGCCAGAGCAAAAGCCAAATGAAAAAGCGAAGGTGTCATATCTCTCCCTACACACACAGCCCACAATATCCAAGTCCACACCCCTGCCTTTACTATATATATTCGCCAGCAACTAAACTACCTTTCTACACATATAGAAGAAAGATCATGATATTGAGGGCAGGAGGCTCTGAGAGGGAAGCAAATGGCCTGAGTTAAAATTGAATCTGCTCCTTTTCCTAGGTATGTGAACTTGTCCAAATCGCTTCCTTTCTCCAAGTCCCAATTTCCTCTTATGTGAAGTGAAAGACTGGAATAGAAAATTTTTCAGGTCCCCTCCATTGTCATGAAACAATGAAAATTTAGTTCAACCAACATTTAATAAGCTCCTTCTTATGTGAGGGATGGCCCTGGGAAAAGTGGTAACATATAGGATACGTCTATGGAAATGGCAGCAAAATCTGTGTTATTGAAACCCTCTGCCATTCTGAGATAGGCCCATAAATCCACAAGTCCCTAAAGTCAGCAGAAACCTCAAGATACCCATTCTGGGGAAGGCAAAGCTTGACTAGAAGACAGTTGCACACTGTGATCTCTATCAAAACTGTCCAGTTTCTGGCTGTCTTAGATCTGTATTGACCTAGGGCAGCAGATCAGAACCAAGTCTTTGGGTTTGTGCTAACTTCCATGAAGGCATTTTTCCATAGTGTCTCCAAAAAGGATAAGTTAAGTCCACAGCATCCTGGATGAAGAAACTTTTAATGAATGGAATTAAATCAAGTTGAAACACATTTTCTACTGCCAGTTGCTCATGTGGTGATCTCTACCTTAGTTCCCTGGGCTTCATATAACCTAATATTTTTAATGATCCTGTGCACTTGTTTTATATACAAATTTTAAAAGTGTATCTTCAATTTAAACTGGTCATAACAACATTTCTTCATCCCTTTCCAAAATCTATCCTGCTCTCTTTGTGAGCCTGAATGATCTGAATGAGTAAATACAGCTCTTTAAGCACTGACAATAAGTGATCAGGTCAAAACCTAGTTGAGTGAATAAATATTTCTTAAGCACCTAGTGTGTTATGGGCACATTGTAAATGCTAGGTAAATGAAGACAAAACACAATCTCAAGGAGCTCACAATCTCACAGTGAAGACAGCATGCAAGCAACTACATATAAATAAGATATAGACAGAATAAATTGGAATTAAGGTAAATGGCAATCTGTATAAATTTCAGGTTTTGATTTTATACCACCCACATTCCTTCTTTTAACAGAGGAAGCAAGAAGTAGTGGAGATGATAATCATCATAAAACATTTATGATGCTTTAAAGTTTGTAGATCATATTGCACGGTTCATCTCATTTACCTTCATTACAACCTTGTGAGGTAGGTGTCATTCCTATGTTATTCAAGAAAAACTGAGATGGGGGAGATTATATGACTTATGCAGAGTCAGAATCACATATCTGTTGATTATTTGAGGTAGGAATCACATTTGGTACACTATATATTTTACCAAAACTTCTTAAACTATGAGTTGCAATCTCAAATGAAGCTGAATAACTAAATGTGGAGGTTTCTGAAAATTTTGACAACAATAAAAGGCATTAAATATTCCAAAATTTAAGGCTTTATGTATCATCAGTATGCAAATTTGCTTTCATCTTTAATAAATGGTAAAATTATAGATCTACCAAATAATTATTTTAAAATAAATGTTTTATGAACTGATGCTGAGTGAAATGAGCAGAACCAGGAGATCATTATATAAACAACAATACTGTATGATGATCAATTCTGATGGATGTGGCCATTTTCAACAATGAGTTGAACCAAATCAGTTCCAATAGAACAGTAATGAACTGAACCAGCTACACCCAGTGAAAGATCTCTGGGAGATGACTATGAGCCACTACATAGAATTCCCAATACCCCTATTTTTGTCCACCTGCATTTTGGATTTCCTTCACAGGCTAATTGTACACTATTTCAAAGTCTGATTCTTTTTGTACAGCAAAATAACTGTTTGGACATGTATACAGATATTGTATTTAATTTATACTTTAACATATGTAACACATATTGGTCAACTTGCCATGGGGGGGGGGAAAGGGGAAAAATTGGAACAAAAGGCTTGGCAATTGTCAATGCTGTAAAATTACTCATGCATATATCTTGTAAATAAAAAGCTATAATAAAAATAAATAAAATAAATTTCCTTATGATTTATTAGCAGTGAATATTTGATTTGTATTACTATTTTATATACCTTTTATGTACATGAGTTATATAAAAATTTCTTGGGCAAAGAGGTGTTGTGAGTGGAAAAAAGTTTAAAAAGCTGTGTGTGTTACACCATGCAGCTACCTAAAAGTCACCACAGTCACCCATTCCCATACTTATAGGGCTTTAGGCAAATTATCCAATATTTCTGGGCCTCAGTTTATTTAACTGCAAAATGAGAGAATTGAATTTTAAGTTTACTTAGCAATGAGAATCATAGACTCTTAGAGCTAAAAACTGATCTATTCCAATCCCTACTTTTACAGATGAGAAAAAACTGAGGCTTGTAGTCATTTGCTACTTGGAAGTTTTTATAACTGTATTATGCTGATAATATTCTGCCTAAATGAAAAGGAATTTGACTCTATGACTGAAATGAAACCAAGAACATGCCCCAGCTATTTGGTGAAAAATATGAAAATATGAGTACACAGCATTGTTTATCCATGCATTTTCCAGCTTCCTCCTCCCCCCCAGACATTTACTTGTTAAAGAAGGAGACTATCAATACTTGGGGCATATTGTCCTTGAGCTTCCTTCCCAAGGAAACCCACACACTGGTATCCAAAATAAATGCTTTGACTTGGTCCAGTGTAGTTAATGAGAGGGCAGGAGTAAGGGGGAATGAAGGGACTCTGAGAACTGAAAATACAGGGAGAATTTTGTTTCATTTGGCCATCACCACAACATGTCCTGCCCAAATCTCCATACCCAAAGGGTTTCTTTAATTAGGATAATCTTCTAAAATGCTGGAAACCAGATATGAAATTGGAGCCTTTCAAAGGATCCACCATTTAAATAGCAAATAAGGGCATGTGACTGATAGTGGGCCAGATTTACTTCTGAAGTAAATCTGTGGGAAAATTCAAGCAACCAGTGTCCATAAATTCCCTCAAACTCAAACTCACCTGCAATATTGTCTTATCCTTTGTTCTCTTTACCTTGATGGCCAATGGAAATGATTTGTTTTGGAAAGAAGCAAATTGCACTTCTGAAATACTTTTTTTCTGGTGAGTTTTTAAAAAAATACCCAGCAACTTTTACTAAAACCAACAATATGGTATATAATACAGTTTGCAGTCCTTGGACATGGGTCCACAGTCTGACTCTATTATTCCCTGTGAAACCTTAGACAAATATTGGAAGGGTAAAGAGTAGCTCATCTTTCTACCTTTGGCTTAGTGAATAACACACCCCTTGGAATCCTACCATGGGACTATCTTTCAATACTTGACTACTTCTGCTCTTTCTTTTTGCTCTGAAAATTCCATAAGTCATGCTTATGAGTTTTGGAATCCATAGCAGCAGTTGTTCCCTTGTCTCTAGGAAATCCTTCCCATCTTCCACACATCTCTTCTCTCCCCCTAAAATCACCTGGTGGCCACAGCAGGAAACCAAAGGACAGTAAGCTCTGTATCTTAGTCATGACTGATGAGCCCTACCACCTTTAAACTTTAAGTGGTTCAGAGTTAGTCATTGTATTGTATCCTTCCCACTAAATCTGTCTTCCAAACATGGCTGTTCAGGGCCTGAACAGAGCACCAATTCTTTCTTTCTTTCTTTCTTTCTTTCTTTCTTTCTTTCTTTCTTTCTTTCTTTCTTTCTTTCTTTCTTTCTTTCTTTCTTTCTTTCTTTCTTTCTTTCTTTCTTTCTTTCTTTCTTTCTTTCTTTCTTTCTTTCTTTCTTTCTTCTTTCTTCTCTCTCTCTCTCTCTCTCTCTCTCTCTCTCTCTCTTCTTTCTTTCTTTCTTTCTTTCTTTCTTTCTTTCTTTCTTTCTTTCTTTCTTTCTTTCTACTTTAACATATTTAACATGTATTGGTCTACTGGGGGAGCAGGTGAAGGGAAGGGGGGAAAAATTGGAACAAAAGGTTTTGCAAATGTCAATGCTAAAAAATTACCCATGCATATATCTGGTAAATACAAAACTATAATAAAAAAAGAATTGATCATCATATAAAAAAACCAAACAAAAAAAAAAAAGAAAGAAAAGGAAATATTATGTTGTGATTTACATTTAGGCTCATAGTCTTCTCTTTGGATGCAGATGGCTCTCTCCATCACAAGTTTATTAAAATTGCTTTGAATAACTATGATGTTGATAAGAGCCAAGTCTATCACAGTTGATCATCACATAATCTTGTTACTGTGTACAATGTTTTCTTCATTCCACTTACTTCATTCCCCTCCACTTCAGTCTCTTCTAGCCTTACTGAAATCAGCCTGCTCATCATTTCTTATGGAACAATAATTATACTTATATATCATAATTTATTCAGCCATTCTACAATTTATAGGCATCCACTCTGCTTCCAGTTTCTTGCCACTACACAAAGGGCTGCTACAAACATTTTTGCACATGTGAATCATTTTCTTTTTTTCATAATCTCTTTTGGATACAGACCCAATAGAGATACTGCTGGATTCAAAAGGTATGTACATTTTGATAGCCCTTTGATCATAGTTCCAAATTGTTTTCCAGAATGGTTAGATCCATTCACAACTCCACCAACAATGTATTAGTGTCCCAGTTTTCTCACAACCCCTCCAATATTTATCATTATCTTTTCCTGTCATCTTGGCCAATCTGAGAGGTGTCACTCTATTTCTAGTCATAATTCTACAACCTCAACCTTATCTTTTATTCTTCACATTCCCTCAGTCCACTTCTCTAGTCAAATGCCAAATACTGGTCTTTATGTTTCCCTAATCACTTTCCTTGTCTCTACTCATCACTACTGGCTGACTTCAGGTTTTCCTCACCTCCTCCTAGGTTTATTGCAATAACCTTCTAATTAGACTCCTTTCTTCACATGTCTCCTCTCTCCTATAACTTTCACAGAATGATTTTTCTAAAGGCTAAATCTGACCATTTTACACTCCTACTCAATAAACTTCAGTGGTTCCCTATTGAAATCAGCTCATCTTCTTATTATTTTTAATCCCTTCACCCAGATTGGAAAATGAGTGAATAAAAAGACCAAGGAATCCCTGTCTTGTGAAACAGTAAGAGGATCTAGCTTCAGACTTATACAGATTGGGTTTAGTCAGGTGTTTTTACTTATTCCAGATTAGAACTCTAGGACAATCTGTAAAATGAAATATAATTTTTTTTCCTTTAGGTGTTTCCAAGTGGGAATAACAAAACTCCTTTTTAGTAAAGATCTTTTTGAGTAAAAATCTGAGATGGAATAGATCTGACTAAAAAGATCTGAGATGGGACAGGTATTTATTTCCTCTCCTAAAAAAGAAATGCTTAAAATACAGCACACTTATAAACACTCATTAACAATTGACTCAGAACATGAAACAATCACATAACTCCTATTGTACATTGCATTGAATTGATACATAAAATATGAAAACAAAACATTTTGTAGGACTACTGAGAATACTTTCAAATCTACACTTCAGCTCTGTACTTTCTGAGAAGTTTTCCCAACGTCTTCTGTCAAACTGAAGAGTGTTTTTTGTCTCATTCTTTGCTGGTGGTCATCTCTTCTGAGAATATTATTATTGGAAACTCCTGATATTAGTGAAATAACCCTAGGACTGAGTTTCTAAGAAAAGTAGGGACTCTAAGAGAGGCAGAAGTGAGTATGTGGAATGCAAACAGTAGAATCCTAGGACCTTAGCTCTGAAACTAGAATTTAGGGATCCTCTAGTCTGATCCTCCTTTCACTAATAAGGCTTAATTGTGTGAAGTCATTTGCCCAAGCTCACACCCTGACTAAGTAAATGGAAGTTCTTTTGACTCTGGATTCACACCATCTAGGCTAAGTCCAGCCCAATCTTCTTTCCACTACCTCATCTTGTCTTCTTAAGCACCATTAGTCACTGACCAACAATTTAAATCTTAGAAACAAAATTAGAAACTTTACGAGAGTATTATTCCTATTGCACTACGTAACATCTCTCTCAATATACTACTTTGGGGAAGGAAGGTTTCTTAGATGATGTCTTGTATGATCAACTTGTATTTCAGACATAAAAAAAATAAGTAATCACTAAAATAAGTGAACAAACCAAAGCAAAAATGTTGGTAATATAGGAACATGAGATCATTAAGTTATGGCTCTAAGGCTCTTTAAAAAGTTCTCCCTAACTTTACAGATGAAAAACTGAAGATAAAAAAGTAAATTATTTTGGCCAAGACCATGGTTATGCTAAGTAATAGAGCTAGAATTAGAATTCAAGTCAAGTTAATGAAGATTCATTAAAACCTACTATGTGCTATATGTATCATACTAAGCTCTAGGGACACACAAAAAAGCTATCCTCCCATAAAAAATTCAGCATTTCTTTCCACTATCCTTATATAGTATGAATTAAAGGAAAAAAGGAAAAATGCTAGAAGGAAAATATTCAAAGACAACATCAACAATTATATAAGAATCAAGTTTGAATTTTTTTCAAAGCACAATAAATGGATCATTGACATATTGCCTGATTGAAAGAAGAAAAATTAGCTAAAATAAATCCCACAAATTATAAGTATTAATTCCTTACTTTATGAAAGGAGAAACTAAAGCACAGAAAAGGACAAAATGACTTGCTTGGAATGATGACAATTTGTTAGTGTTATTCAGTTTTTTCAATTATGTCTGACTCTGTGACCTGACTTGGGGTTTTCTTAGCAAAGATACAAGAGTGGTTTTCCATTTCCTCCTTCAGTTCATTTAATGATGAGTAAACTGAGGCAAATAGGGTTAAATGACTTATCCAAGTCTATATAGACAATAAGAGTCTTGCTGGATTTGAATTCAAGTCTTGCTGACTCCAAACATCATGTTCTATTCACTGGGCTACCTATGTGCTACTCAGAAGAGTTATGCTGTTCAGTTGTGACAAACTCTTCATGAACATTTAGGATTTTCTTAGCAGAGATACTGGAGTTCTTTGCTTTTTTCTCCTCTATCTCATTTTACTGAAATGCCTGGATGACAGTTTACCTTTGTGCAAACATTAGAGGTCCACAAAATGCATTGCTTAGAAGACCCCCCAGAGTAAACAGAGGCATTATTATTCCTCCTTTTTAAATGAGGAAACTGAGGCACCAACGGATAAAGTAGCTCATGGCCACATACTTCATAAGCTTTGGACATTGACCTTTAGATCCATATTAATCCATACCCATTACTCAACCCACTCTTCCATTACGGAATCTCACAATCTCAGTCAAGGAATGGAAGAATCAGGCTTGGAACTAGGCGAATGATGAGTTCTCAAGAAACATTTGATTGATGATCCTTGACTAGTATCATGTGCTCTCTTTGTTCAGTGGTCCTGCCAAGTTTGGTATTGGGTTCCACACCAAACAATGCCAGAGACTCATTTGGCCCAACTCCAGAGGGGTCTCCTTTTGGCCAGTTTTTTTTTTTCTTCCTCTCATCTGACTTCATTGTGAGCTCCAATTCAACTTGACGGCCATTTTAAAAATATATGGATCACCATGTTGGATACTAAGGATAGATCAATAAAAAAATAAAAGAAATATAAAGGCAACTTAGTAGTGCAGTAGATAGAGTTATCAAGACTAGATTAAAATACAGCTTCAGACATTTGTTACTTGTGTGACCCCTGGCAAGTCAATTATTTTTTTTTTTTTTGTTTCCCTTAGTTTCCTCAATTGTAAAGTAAGGATAATAATGCTATTTACTTCCCATGATTAATTTAAGCTTCAAATGGGATAATAATTGTAAGATTCTTAATACTACAGTGGCACATTTTAAGCATTATATAAATATTAGTTATTATAAAATATAATACCTGCCCTCATAGGGTTTACAATCTGTATGTCTGCTATAGAATTTTGGTCTCCTAAATTACTTATAAATCAGTGTATGCTTCTGTTGTGAGGACTATTGTTTAATCTCCTTGACACTACACTTTCCCTTCTGGCCTTCCTAACAGTCCTTCTCCAGCCATGCATGTCAGTGTCCAGGGCTCTGGTTACATCATTTCCCATTTTTGTTCCCAGGCTTCCCTTAGCTTAGATGTTTATTAAGGGCTGGCAGGTGGACAATATTTATAGAAAAGCGATTAAGAGTGTAAAATGTGGGCATTCCTAATTTATTGAGGAGGAGGGGTGGCTCTCTTTTTCCTGAGACAAACACTGTCTCAGGATGTCCAGGCCTTTCAGGCCCCAACTCCCACATTGGTGGGCCTCTTGTTCTCCCTTTTTCTATTTCCTTAAATATGCTGGCTACTGTCTACTCTTCCTACACCCCCCATTTTTTAAACAATGATTATTCCCCCTCCCCAGTCATGAGCCTGGCCCCTAAAGGTCAATAAGACTTCACGGATAGAGCCATTCGGTTGAGGGACGAGCCAGCGGCTTGTGAATGAAGACGCCTTTGTGAACTCCCAGAGACCTGCTGAGCGTTCTTTCAAAACTACCAGTGGGACAAGAAGCTTGGGAAAGCAAAGGCCTCTTCGGGAAACTGAAAACTGAGGCGTCCTGCCAACAAACCTGGCCTTGCAATGGGGTTTGTCAGAATTGTGGCCAAAAAGCAACCCTCTAGGAAATAAATGGGCTGTATGTGTGTCAGGGGGGAAGAGGAGGAGGAGGAAAAGGAGAAAGGAGTAGGAAGAGGAGGAGGAGGAAGATGAAGAAGAGGAGGAAGAGGAGGAGGAAAAGAAGAGGGAAGAGGAGGAAAAGGAGGAGGAGGAGGAGGGTTGGGGAAAGAGGGGAATCCTATGAATGGGGGTCTGCCCAACTCATTGTGTGGGGGACTGCTGCTGCCTGGGGTTAAGTCAACAGTTTAACATAAAGGTGCCATAAAATAAATCATGGGGGAGAATGGTCTGAAGCTTCCAGCGGAGGAATTCAGCACCTAGGTCAGAAATGTACTCCTAGCTTTTCATAGACATGTGTGTATGTGCCAGTGAATGAAAAGGAACAGTTTGCTAGACAATACTTGGGGAGAGACATTATAAGAAACATAAAATCCTTAGAAAACTCAAACTTCCATCCGTGACATGTAGAATTTGGCCTACATAATGAGAGTAAGGTTGAATATGTGTCCATACTATTTATAATCCAATATTTCATCTAGTTATGAGTGATGTCTGAATTTCAGGAAGACCAAAAAGGTCTTCCTATTCCCTCTTCTGCCCCTCCAAATCTCTCCCATCCGCTAAATGATGACTAAATTCTGTTCTTGGATTTTGATTTCTTTGAAATTATATTTTCCCAGTGTTAATGTATAAAATAGAAATCCTAGTGTTAGCATTTAAAATAAAAATCCCTTTAGAATAGGGATTCTTAATCTTTTATTGAGTTATCAACCCCTTTGGAAATTAATGAAGCCAATATACTTCTTTAAAGAATAGTTTTAAATGCATAAAAGCCAGTTATCTTGAAATACAATTATAGAAATATTTGGCTTTTTAAAACACTGAAGTCTTAAGAAATAAATTATGAAAGGTTTAATAAAATAAATTAAAATACAAAACGACATAGATAATGATAATTTGTGGTTTTCTAAGTCATTATGTAGCCTTCAGGAACCCATTTCTATTTGTTTGACACCATTTCTCTAGGAAATAGCACACATTAATTATTTTATCTTTTTATGAAAGATTAAACAGAATTTATGTTGAGAATGGTCATTGAAGTGGAAAGTTATGAAGATGTTATGTACCCAACGCTGGTGGGGTCTCCAACATAAATGAGAAAATTGCTCAGGGAACCTAGGGACTTAGGAAGATCCCATTCTATAGTATCCTATGGTGTGTCAAGTAAGCTCTGATTTTACAATAATAGTATATAGATTGTACTATGTCTAGACCTAAAAACAAAAAGCCAGGTTTGGATATATGCTGAGCATTATGTGATGTAAACATGATAATTATGGTATTTTAATAACCTCTTAATGCCTACAAAGTTTCTTCCATATCATCTTTTAAAATTTTATTATTTAATTTTGTATTTAATGACCCAATTCTAAAAAGGAACAAAATAGAACAGAAAAAGAGGAATATACATAAAACTACAAAACCCTCTTATATATAGTTAGCTTTAAAAAATGTAAAAAATTCTACATGTAATTTTCAAGACTGCCCTGATTAGTACACATTTCTACATTTCTTCCCTTCCCTTCTCCCCCCCTCCCTCTTCCCTCTCCTGCCCTTCCCCTCCCATCTCCTCTCTCCTCTCTTCTCCTCCTCTCCCATTCCTTCCCCTTTCCTTCATCTCTTCTCTTCTCCTCTCTTCTCTTCTGACTTCTCTTCTCTTCTCTTTCTTTTCTTCTCTTCTCTTCTCTTTTCTGTTCTCTCTGTGTCTGTGTCTCTGTGTGTGTCTCTCTGTCTGTCTGTGTCTATCTCTCTCTCTATCTGTCTCTCGGTCTGTCTATCTCTCTGTCTCTGTCTCTGTCTCTCCCCCTTCTGTCCCTTTCTCTATGTTTCCTCCCTCACTTCCTCCAGAAACCCAAATCCCTTAGTCTCACTCTGACCAACACAGGAGATCTGAACTGCCCCATTTTCTATCTGAGCTGCTTTATGAAGTTTGATGTTTCCCTCCTCCTGGAGATCCATCATATTGGTGGTGGGTTTGGTGTCAAAGTTCCTTATTCCACTTTAGTTCAGAACTCCAGAGCTCAAGAATGTTCACCAGCCTCAGTTCTCATCTGGCCCTCTGGAATTATAAGCCGGTGTCATTGCTTTCCACTCTATACTTTTTTTTTTTTTTGAAAGATAGGTCACATAGACATTGCCATTGTCATATCACAGATGAGGAAACAGATGCTCTGAGAAAAGAAATTACTTTCCTCTGTTATACAAATTGTAGATGTCAGAGGCAGGATTCCATTTCAGATCTTTTGGCCTTTATCTCTTGTTCTGTATAAACTGCTTCTCAGATTATTGCTTTTGGAGTCACTATATTCATTTTCTTATTTAATAGGCATAAGTTTTCTGGAGTGTATTTCTCTAACTTCCTCCCTCCCACCATATCCCCCAAAGAGGAAAAACCCACATCCTCTTAGTGACCATTGCCATGAGGCACAGGAAGTACCTATCTAGCTCTAGTCTAACTCCCAAGGTATGGTCACAGACTTGGTTAATTTTTTGGAAATTGTCTTTGCTTCTTTGACATTCTTTCACTGAGCCTTTACTTTTCTGACATCTCATTTCATTTTAATATAAATATCATGGCTTGTAACTTCATAGACTCACAGTTTCTTGGAGCCAAAAGGGGCTCCAGGGACCATTTTGTCTAATCCATACCTGAACTATGAACTCTTATAACAACAAGCAATTATTCAGATTTCACATTAATGCTCCCAATGACAGAAAAGTCTTCTTTTCAGGGCAATCCATAACATCTTGGGGCAACTCATTCATTAGAAAATGGATTCTTATATTGATCCAAAATGTACTGCCATGATTTTTACATAACTGTTCATCATCTGCACTTAGATCTTTGTGCAATCTATTGGTTTTCATGCCTATAATGCTTTCCCTTCTGTATTTTGTAAGCTCTGGCTCCTGTCCAGGTTCTGTTCAGGTGCTGCCTCCTACAGGAAGACCTCCTTGATTGTGCCAGTTTTTGCAGTGATCTCCCCATTTTCTTTAGATTGCTTTATATTTGCTTTTTGTAAACTTTGAATTTACTTTGTATTCCTTCAACCCCACCATGACCAGACATCTGCACCAAAGTATAAGTTCCTTGAGGGCTAGAAATGTTTTCTTTTTGTCTTTCTATCCTTAACACCTCATACTGAGCCTTGCTTAGAGCAGATGCCTAAAAGGTGTTTATTGAATCAAATGGAATTGAATGTCTCCTTGATGAATTGTAAAAATGAGGGGTTTCTGTGAGTTGGAAAATTAATTGACTCTGGAGTTTTCTCCATCCAGAGATGAGTTAAGGTTTTTATATGGAGAGACAGAGAGAAAGAGAGGAAAAGGAAAAAAGAGAAATAAAGTGAGAAAAGAGAGAGAGAAACAGAAAAAGAAAGAGACAAAGAGAGAGTGAAACTGAGAAAGAGAGAGTGGAGAGACAGAGTGACAAAGATGGATACAGAGAGAAATAGAGACAGAAAGACACAGAAAGACAGAGAGACAGAGACAGATAAAAAGAGATAAAGAGAGACAGAGAGAGAATTGTTTTTTTATTATTATTAATATAATTTCCCATGTCCTTTTAAATCAAAAATTAGGTCTTCCTGACATGAAGGGATTCTGAAAACATTACTGAAGTAAGTTCTTTTTTAGGGCTGCTAGCCAAACATGGAAAGTTTCCTCCTCTGGGGATAATGTTTCAGTGTGTTATGAGTGACAGAAAGCAGAGGGTTGTAGCAGAAAATTATACACATACTAAACTTGGATGTTGGTTACCCCAGGGATTGTATTCTGTAGCTCAGACAGCTTCTTAGATTTTATTCAATCTGTCTCCATATTTTTCACCTGGGAAAACTAAGACATAAAGAATACTGTGGATATTCGGCTCATCAGGGATGAATGAAGAAAGAAAAGAAATAACCATTTATTAGAAAACCTGTTATGTACCAGGTATTGTACAAATATTATCTCATGAGTATAGCAATCCTAGCAAGTAAGTATTGTTATTACCTCCATTTTAAAACTGAGCAAAGGGAGGCAGAAAGAGCTTAATTGACTTGCTCAGAGTTACACAGTTAATAAGTTAATTTGAACTTAGATCCTGACTATAGCCCCAGTGCTCTATTCTTTGTGCTACTTACCTGTTGCTTCTATGAGAGCTAAGAAGTCTCATGTTAAATTTGCATGTAGCTTCATTGAGGTTTTGTATGTAGTTTCATTGTGTTTTTCTAAGTGTGTATCTTGCTCTTCCCTATAACCATAATAACTTTTTGTAGTCACATTATTTTGTTGTTGTTGTTGTTGTTGTTGTTTGATCATTTACCCAACCTATTTCTTGGCTTTTAATTTTTTTTTTGAAGTTGGGCTTTGCCCTTGTGTGGAGGGGCCATTACCCCAAGTTTTAGGGTTAGCTCTGGATCTCTGAAAGTTTTTGGTTCCTTCTAGGTGGTATGATCTAAGAAGAGGTATGGTTATTGATCTCCTTGCCTGTAATTTAGTTTGTGAGCTACCACAAGCACTCTTTTCCACTCTGGAACTGTGAGTAGGATCCACACTCCAGCTAAGCACTCCTCCTAATTCTGGGAGTATAATCTAGAACTATGTAAGAGCAATAGAATTGAATCCTCCTTCCAGTGCTTTCATCTCTTTCTGAGCAGTTGTCTACCTAGGTTCCCAGCTACCTCCCCTTATCATCAGTGGACTGAGATCTCTAGAAACCACTGCTACTAAAACCTACTGCTAGCTTGTTGGGGAGTAGCCTATACTGGTGCAGCCTACTCTAGACTGAGTTCCAGTCTTATCCCAATGAGATAAAACTTTCCTACCAAACTTCTAAGTGATTTTAGACTGGAAAAATGCTTCACCCCAACTTTTTGTTGGTTTTGCTGCTTCAAAATTTGTTTTGAGATATTATTTTAAAGTTGTTGGAGGGAAATTTGGGAGAGTTAAGGGAAGTGACTGCTTGTCTCTACCCCTATATTAAAAAAAAAAGTAGAATCCTCTAAGTTTCCATAAAGCATGGAGAAATATTACTAACTTGGCATGGATACATGAGGGACTTCAAAGATCTAGACATCTGCTAGAGCCTTCTCTCTGTTCAAAGCAGTGCAACTAATCATTTCTTGACTTGTTATAATACTGATTTCTTCTTCCAAAGGTAGATAAACCAATGAAGGAGCATAAATGAGAATGTTAAGGAGAAGTTAATACTTTGATTTAGAATTTGTGGTAGATTAAGCAGAATTCCCAGGCCAGCTGCTATTAATATTGGCATTGGCAGAGTTAATTCCAGAGTTTTATGATAGGATGGTAGGAATCTTTGTATTAAAAAAAATTCTACAGGTGTACAGAGTAGGAGGGAAAGGAAACTCTTCCGAATGACATTCTTATGACTCAAAAGAACCAATTCCAAGGAGAAGGAAAAAAAGGGGACATAGCTAAAACAAATACTAAAATGAATAAAGCCAAATAATATTTTAAAAAATGCACAAATAGGTAAAGGAAGATACAAAGCTTTCCTATAAAAAAATGAGTTAAGATAAATTAGTTACACTACACTGAAGTGGGCAAAGTAAGCTAAAGATAAAAAAAAATATTGTCTTGCTTTTTTTCAGCTCTATTGAAAAAATCAGCACTCAAAAAGAGCAGGATTTCAGCTTAAGGGGAGGGTATGATGATAGTAGATGACAAAGTGAAGGCACTGTCACCCACACCTTATTTTGCTTCCTTTTTCTTTGCCAAAAAAGAATGATGGTTGTGTAACAAAAATGAATAAGGATCTGATGCTTAGGATAAATAAGGATTTAACAGAAAGCATCTTCTTGCCTTGATGATCAAGTTACCAGGTGTTCAAGTGATGAGTAGACAGCTTTCTCTGCTGAAAGAAAAGGATGCTATGATTGCTAATCCATTGTCAGTGAGTTTTGAGGAATCTCTGAGGCAAGTGGAGAATCAAAAAGTTGTTCTAATTTCAGACAAAAGCAAATGTTACCCTAAATTTCATAAGAAGTAGAAAATAGAGTCATGTGAAATACAATTTCTCTCTGGCTTCTGGCAAACTTCTAGAATATTATGAAGGAGATTGTTAATGAACATCTTGAAAAGAATATTATTTAATCTGAATCATCATGCTTTGTC
Organism: Sminthopsis crassicaudata; assembly: GCF_048593235.1. Taxonomy (NCBI): domain Eukaryota; kingdom Metazoa; phylum Chordata; class Mammalia; order Dasyuromorphia; family Dasyuridae; genus Sminthopsis; species Sminthopsis crassicaudata. The sequence goes on along the minus strand of NC_133618.1, from coordinate 616,251,282 downwards.
AAGAAACAAGTCATTAAGAGTAAATTTTATTTATTTTTACAAGATCACCAGGCTGATAAATTGAGAGAATATTGAAGATGTTTGGGGATAAAGAAGATATTTGAGTACAGATTTATGTATTTATGTATGTACACCTGTTTGAATGCTCAGACCAGGGATATGTTAGTGAGTCCCAAAAGTAAATTTTTAGTATGAGAATTCACACTTCAGAATCACTAAATAATAAAGTTATGATTTCATTATTTTGTTGATTGTCTGGACTTAAGAAAGTGATATAGAAAATGCTAGTAAGGCACATTATACTTAAGAGTGTGTCATGTATGTATGTGTGTTTAAATACCATATATTTTATATTATATATTTTTATTATATATAATATTTTATGCTATATTATATTATATTATATATAATGTATATATGTATGTGTATGCATGTGTATGTGTGTATATATTTTAAGAGAAATCATTAAAAAAAAAACATTGACAAAAACTTTTGGCCTAGACTTATAGTCCCCACATGCTATTAAATATCAATTTATAAGGATATGTCTAACACAATGTCACATGGATCTGTGCTTATCCCTGTGTTGTTGACTATTTTTATCAGGAGTTTAGATAAAAATATAAGTGGACTTCTTATATAATTCATAATTGTTATGAAGCTTAGAGGAATGGCTAACTTTGGAGATGACAAACTAGGATCCAAAAACATTGAATTAGAATATTGAGCCAACTCTAAAAGAATTTAGAGATTAAAATCTTATACTTGGATTAAAAAAAATCAAATTCAGGAGAATGAGTGAGGGAGTCATAACCAGATAGCAATCTCTCCCAACTTCATCTATTCTGATATCAATATTTCCCCCTGTTGGAGATAGAAGCATGGAAATGTTATTGCTTAACCTTCACCTTCCCCTTGAGACTTTTATAATAGTGTGTCAGTATACTCCATTCCTATCCATGTTTTCTTCTCCAGGAGATATAGCTTGGCTTTGTAGTTTATATCCTCAAATGTAAATCTAAGATCTTTCTCTCCATTGAGGAGATAGAGGTTTTACTCAATTTTACAAAATAATTTTACAAAGTCTTTTATATATTTTTCTTGTGGACAAGAGAGAGAAATACTGACAAGACTCCTCAGGGGATGGGCCACTGGAAAGGGGCCCACAATCTGGGCATGTTAGTGAGGGAAAGGAGTGATCTGCTTTGACCCCCTTGATTTCAGTATTACGAGAGCCTGCAGGTGTCTAACAAAAAGAGTCAATTCATTTTAGTGCTCTATATTCAGGAATGATCAACAGCAACCTCAGAGAAACAGAGACGTGATTCCAAAAACTGTTGTATTGAAACTAACTTCCGTGGCTCCTTCCCATGCCTTACTGTGTGGTTTGGGAATCTATAATTAAATATTTCAGTTAAACCAAGTCTGAAGTATGTAACCAGAGATGCTTATCCCACCCCTACATAATTAGAAGTGCTAAATGTACCTTCTTGGGCTTTTGGAAAGGAGAGAAATTATTCATTATTGGTTTGGAGTTCAATTCAGCTAATCTTCATTAAATTCTTACTGTGTGAGGTACCATAGTGGCCATTGAGAATTTAAAAAATTTGGGAAAAACAGTCTCTGCTTTTATCTAGTACACCTTACTGGATATATAACTTGTGAGAAAACAATTTTTAAAACACAAAAATATAGAAATACATTAGAAAGAAATTAATAAGATGTCATGTGAGGTCTGAAGGAAAAATCATCACTTACCAGAAGGATCAGGGAAGGCTTCACTGAGGTGGTGGCAATAGATTTCTATTTGCTCAAGGGACAGAAATTAGATTATAATCTTGGTCTTATTGTTTCAAAGACCCCTTTGAAGCCCAAATCCCTTTTGTGCTCAATAAACTCTATTGTCCTTATTTTATTTTGTGGCTTGGAGAGGGTCAGGGTTAAAGATTGAAGGTCCTCTGGGGACTTTACATAACTCCTCTGGTAAGGCTTCACCTCAATATTGAGGATCACTGGATTTGTGTGGAAAGAAACCTCAAAAGCCATTTCATCATTCAAATTCAATTCTGTACCATCCTTCCTCCTTTTCCCAGACTGATCCCTTATTCCCAGTGCCCTCAGTCTGTTGTTACCCAGGCCTTCACCAATTTCCCATTCCTAAGTTATTGACTCTTTCCATATATTGTCTGGGATGCTTCATAAGTAACAAACTTGAATTCATCTTAAATCTTTTCTCCTTCTGAACACTGGGAAGTGAATGTAAATTGTTAGCACTACTGTCTATCTACCCAGGTTACTTATACCTTCGGAATCTAATACTTAATGTGCAACAAGAAAATGGTATTTACACACATATATTGTATCTAGGTTATATTGTAACACATGTAAAATGTATTGGATTGCCTGTCATCGGGGGGAGGGAGTGGAGGGAGGGGGGGTAATTTGGAAAAATGAATACAAGGGATAATATTATTTAAAAAGTTGCAGGATACAAAATAAATTCAAAAAAAAAAAAAAAAAAAAAAAAGCTAGGAGCCAGGGAGTGGAATTGGGGATGGCTGTAACTGCATTTTTTTTTGGGGGGGGGAATAAAATAGTGAATTACACAAATATCTAAAATGATAAATGTTTCTATACTTGTCTTTTGTATTAAAAGATACTATTCTAAAAAAAAATCTTTTCTCCTTCTGTCCTCTGGCTCTCACTGACATCTGGCTCTTTCCTAATGACATAGCTTCCCTGTTCTACTTTTCCAGTACTAGATGCACTTTTACTCTTTTCTCCTCTTCCCCCTCCAAAATGGTTGAAATGGATTTTCCTTCTCTCAGCATCACTCTCCTTTCAGGTTCATTCAATCCATATCTACAATCCAATCAAAATCTGCTAGACATTATCTACCAAACTGTAGAATACTCTCCTTCTTTTCTCAATGAATGCAGTGACTGGTCCCTACTTTTTGCCCTCATGCTTCAATATACATATTGCTCACAGTTTCCCAATTTACTTATTTTCTATGACTTAATCCTTAAATTATCTCAGCTACACAGAGATGGTTATACTTTTGATTTTGTCTTAACTCCCAAATAAGCCACTTCCATATTACTGAACTTAGAAATCCCCCTATCTGATCACAATATTTTCATCTATTCTTCTGCCTTGCAACCCCAAATTTTGCTTTTTGTGCTTACTCAGTTCTTTCCCAGACTGTCATCCCTACACTAATTATACTTTTGCCTTCCCTATCTTGACAGCTTGGTAAACCAGTTCAACTCACATTATGTTCTTCTCTCGAGTCAAAAATCCTTATTATATTACTAATCTTGCCCTGTCAAGTGTCAGTCTTGAATTACTCCTACTTGGATTATGCTATCTTTGTTCCTACTCACATGCTACTGAATGCAGCAGGGGAAAAAAAAATGAATATGTAGACTAGGTCTACTACAAATTTATGTTATATCATATAAATTAGGCCTTCATTGTAGGAAGACAATCATTTAATGCCTTCCTAATTAATTTACAATCACACTTAAACAAAGTAGCTCTTCTGAAATGTTTCAACTCCCCTGAAATCTCCCCCTACCCTCTTATCTGAGAACCTTTCCTCATATTTCACCAAAAAAATCTACCTAGAGCCTCCCTTCTCTCTTGCCCACTTCACAAATTCAGATATGATTTGTCACTATCTGCTTCTTCACCCTCGTCTCATATGAAAAAGGCAAATAAATGCCTATAGTGATCTCATTCCATCCCATTGTCTTTAACAAACTATTCCCACTACCATCCCTATTTTCTCACTTATCTTTAGTATTTTTCATTACCTGCTTCTTTAATGCCTACAAACATTCCCATGTTTCCCCCATAATCAAAAAACCCTTTATTTATATATCTACGTATTTACTTACCAATCTGTTTCTCCTAGCTATCACCCCATATGTCTCATCCTTTTGTGATTGAACTCCTTAAGAAAGTTGTGTATACCTAATATTCAACCATTTTTTTTCCTTTCATAACATCTCTCTCATATTTTCACATATCTCTACATTAGATATTCTTAATCTTTTTTGTGTGGCATGAACAATTTTGGCAATCTGATGAGGAAAGCTTTCATATCTCATAATACATGTTCCCATCTCATTTCCTTTAACTGTTTATCGCATGTTATTTTCTCAAGGCCCTACATTATCCCAGTTGCTCAAGTCTGCCACTCTCCAAATAGATCAGAAATGATGTCGTTTCTTCAATATCTGATGGCTTTGTATTATTCATTTCTTCTCCATTAGTATGAAAGAATGCTAATCTTGCTAAAACTATATTACAAAACAGCAGTCATCAAAACCATTTGGTATTGGCTAAGAAATAGAGTTGTTGATTGCTGGAACAGATTAGACATACAGGACAAAATAATCAATGACTATAGTAATCTAGTGCTTGACAAACCAAAAGACCCCAGCTTTGGGGATAAAAACTCACTATTTGACAAAAACTGCTAGGAAAATTGGAAACTATTATGGCAGAAACTATGCATTTACTCACACCTAACACCATATACCAAGATCATGATTAGGCATAAAGAGTGATATAAGCAAATTAGAAGAAGGTAGGATAGTTTACCTCTCAGAACTGTGGAGAAAGAAGGAATTTGTGGCCAAAGAAGAACTAGAATTAATTTGTTAAATACAAAATAAAAAATTTTGATTATGTTAAGTTAAAAAGGTTTTGCACAAATAAAACTAATGCAGACAAGATTAGAAGGGAAGTAATAAAGTGAGAAACATTTTTACATTGGAAGGTTCTGATAAACATCTCATTTCGAAAATATATAGAGAATTGACTCAAATTTATAATAATTCAACCAATTCTCCAGTTGACAAATGGTCAAAGGATATGAACAGACAATTTTCAGATGAAGAAATTAAAACCATTTCTAATAATATGAAAAGGCACGCTAAATCCCTATTGATCAAAGAAATGCAAATTAACTCTGAAGTTCCATCTCTCAGACTGGCTACACTGATAAAGATAATGCTGAATTTTGGAGGGGTTGTAGGAAAACTGGGATTCTAATATATTGTTAGTGGAGTTGTGAAGTGATTCAACCGTTCTGGAGAAAAACTTGGAACTATGCCCAGAGGGCTATGAAAATATGCATACCCTTTGATCTAGCAGTGTATCTACTGGGTTTAAATCCCAAAGAGATCTTAAAGGGAGAGAAAGGGACCCACATGTGCAAAAATGTTTGTGGCAGCCCTTTTCATATTGGCAAGAAACTGAAGACTGAGTGGATGCGCATCAGTTGGAGAATGACTGAATAAGTTATGGTATATTAATGTTATAGAATATTATTATTCTACAGGGAGCGATCAGCAGGATGATTTCAGAGAGGCCTGAAGAGACTTATATGATACTAAGTGAAATGAGTAGAACCATGAGATCATTGTACATGAAAACAACAAGATTTTATGATGATCAGTTATAATGGACTTGGCTCTCATCAACAATGAAGTGATTTAGAACAGTTTCAATGATCTTGTGATGAAGAGAGCCATCTAAATCAGAGAGAGGACTGTGGGAACTCTGTATGGATCACAACAGCAGTTTTGCTCCTTTTGTTGTTGTTTGCTTGCATTTATTTTATTTCTGATTTTTTTCCTTTTTGATTTGATTTTTCTTGTGCAGCAAATTAATTGTATAAATATGTGTGCATATATTAGATTTAACATATAATTTTACCATGTTTAACATATATTGGATTGCTTGCCATCTAGGGAAGGGGGTGACTGGAAAGCGGGGAAAAAAAATGAAATGCAAGGTTTTACAAGGGTTAATGTTGAAAAATTATCCATGCATATGTTTTGGAAAATTTAAAAACTGTAATAAAATAAAAATAAATAATAATAATAATAAAGAATGCTAGTCTTGTATTTGAAACCTACATTCAGACTCCAAATTCAAAACATTCTAGCCATGTGAATGTGGTCAAATGACTTTGCCTTTCTTAGCCTCAGTTCACTAAACTGTAAAATGGATATAATAGTATTTACACTATCTATCCCATGGAATGGTCATGTGCAAAGTACTTCATATACCTTAAAGCACTTCACAAATGTTAGTTATCATATTGAATATCCCATATTCAACATAAGAACAAAGCATGGACTAGTCAGCTACATAATCCATTTAATCCAAATTTCTGTTTTTGATCCAAGGTTACACTGTGTGATTTATTTTATCTCAGTCTGAAAGACCAAATTTGTTTCTCAAAAATGCAAAAGCTTACAAATATTTTCAAAAAGCTCAACATTTGACTTATATTTTTCTAGCTCATTCCCTTGATTCATACCACTTTCTTTCATGAGGGCAAAAAAGGCCTGAGTCTTAAGTACTAATGTTAAGGAGCAGGTGACCTCACAGGCTAATTCTCCCATCATATTGCTATTTAGAATATTATGTTCCACACCTCCATTTAAGAAAGCTTCACATGCCTTTCAGGGTTTACATTTATCTCCTCCTTCCTTGATCATGTTAGCCTTTCTATTCATTTGCTTCCTTAAATTTAAAAGCCAAATTAAACAAACTTTGAGATACACAATGAAACTTAAAAAATAGCTGCACATAAACCTGTAAACCACTATTTATAATTTCTTTTCATAATGCATATTATATGTTAAAAGATACATATATATATTGCTTCTATATTCTTTTCTGAATTCTTTTTGTTTTGGTTTATTGCTGTTATTATTTTATATCATCAAAATTGTTATGACTTTACTTTCTTCGTTGTGCACCAATTGGTATATCTTCTCATATTTCTTTTTATTTGTCATTTCTTATGTTGTATTAATATTCTATTAGATCCCTGTACCATGATAAAGTCATTCTCTAATGGTTAAACACATGGGTTCTTTTCAGATTTTGCTGTTAAAATAATGTATATTTTTGTAGGTTATTTTTTCTCTTTCTAATACCATTCTCAGGATATAGTCCAAGAAGTAGGATTATCCAGTCAAAGTATTGTAAAGTTTTAAAGTTATTATCTTAAATTTCTGTAATTCTTCCCAATGCATAGCTCCATCAGCAATGCTATAATGTGCCTATTTCCCCAAAGTCCTACCAACAATGAATTTTATTGTACTAAGTTATCTTCATTAATTTAAAGAGTATAAGAAGATAACTCACATATTTCTAAATGTTCATTTCCCTGTTTATTAGAAAGCCAGAATATTTTAAGATATGTTTATTGCTAATTTGTATTGCAAAATATGTTTGTTCAAATCATTTAACTATTAATCCATCTGAAAAATTGATTTTACTTTTATACATTTTGGATTTTGGTTATGTTTTTTGGAATTATTTATGATAATTTTTCCTTAATATATTTCTTTTCTTTTTATCCTTAAATATATTAGTTTGTGTGGAAAACTTTTATACACAATCAAATTCATCTATTTTGTTTATAATTTCTTCCATTTGCTTAGTAAATATATATTTTCTTCTTTTCCATAATTTTGGTAGACATATCATTTAATTTGATTTACTATTATTACAATGTTACCCGAAGTATGAATTTAATTCCATTTTTATCTTACTATTATCCGATTTTTTGATAATTCTCTTATGTTTTCTAAATATGCTAGTGTATCTATTGTATCTACTTATGTTTTCTAAATATGCTATTATATTGACTAGAAACATTTTAACTTTGTTTTTGGCTGTACTGAGTACTGATTCTCTTAATTTCATTGTTACTTCAACTGGAATATTTTTATTTGTATCCAACCTGTGGTAGAGCTTCCTAACCTCATATTGGTCAGATCAGCCACAGCCAAACACATTGTACTTTGACTCCCACACAATTATGTCATTTTGGTCCTCTTTGAGAATTTCTAATGTAAAGAATGGACAGCTTTTACATTCTGAAGTTCTTGGATATAAATCACATTAAAGGAAAAAAGGAAAAGAAAATTATTTTACTTCTATTATTTTAATGGGTCACTTTTAAAAAGTTAATTGTCAGACTTGTACTTAATATTTGGTAGATCACCAGCTTTATGAGTTCCTCTTAATGAAATTGTTTGTTTTACTGGATCACTTTCTTAATATTCAATCATACTTGATTTTTTATTTTTATTATTTTTTCATATAATACTAAACTCTACTTGCCAATATTTTATTGACAGCTTTCCCCCTGCAGACTCATTAATGATATTTACCTATAATGGTTTGTTGCTATTGTTATTGTTGTCATTGTTTTGGTTCATCTTATCAAAATTACATTTGCTTAGTCAATAACATCCAGTAGGATAACATCTTTTTCCATTTTTAAAGTGATTTATAAAGAGAGGCAATTTTTCCTTTAAATTTTTTTTTTTGATGAAATTCAATATGACCATGTAGTCCTAGTGCTCTTTTACGGGAAGCTCATTAACAGGCTGTTGAATTCCTTTTTCTGAGGTTAGTTTGTCTAGATTGTAAATTTCCTGTTTTTCCCCAAAACCTTTCCACAACCAAATTTTTAAGTTTTTTTGAAGATATCTTCACAATTACATAGGTTTGAAATCTTAAATGCATTTTCAATGCTGTTACCACCTACATTCATTAAGTTGTTATGTCTGTTCTATTCTATCCATACAATTTCTTTCCTATCCATCCCTTTTGCTCTTCATGCAACTATTCTAGTTTATATATTTTATCTACTTGAAATTTCTTTTATTTTTAATGTACTATGCAGAAGGCTGAAACTCCAAAAAGGAATGCTTGAATCAGACAAAGGAGTACTTACGGCTAATTACCTATTCAATGTGAGACAATGCCTCTATTAGCATATGTTTACTTAAATGACTCTTCTCACTGGTGGTACTTGCTGAATGTTTGATGATAAGATAATCTTAGGCAAGGATTGGAGGGTGAAGGGATGGAGACTAGAGTCATTTTGCAGCAGGATGAGGAGGAGAGAGGCTGGTGACTCTGGACTCAAGAATCCAGGATACATCTTGCCAAGCCTTGTGGCACTTTGTCTGCCTCATTCACTTCTCCCCCTAAAGACCAAGGACTTTAATTTATCCTGACTTTGGCTGACCCCAAGGCCCTCCAGGGAGCAAGCCTATACTTTACAATACTGGAAATTTTTTAAAATCATTTTCATATTCTTCTTTATTATTTTCAAGAATCCCAGCAATTTTAAAGTATTCTCTCCATAATCAATTCTGCAGAATTGCTAATGGGCTCATTTATTTTGTGTGCATTGGGAGTGATTTTTTTTTTTTTCCCTTTGAGATTTTCTGGCAATTCTTTTTTTTTTTTTCTTTTTGCTATTTCTATTAGTTTTTTTAAGCAGGATATTGAAGTTGAAGAATCACTTTTGACTTCTCACTTTCATTTTTGAACAAGCTACTTAATTCTTTTTACTTTGAATTAATACATTTTAGCTAATTATTTGTAACATGGATTGAATTGTTGGTCTTCTAACATTTCTCACAATTTCCATTGATGCTTTTTGGAAAAAGAAAGAAATGTGTGATTGATGACCTTATAGTTCTTATAACCATTAGTTATCATCATCATCATCATCATCCTTTATATTATTTTTGTCCAATATAAGTCTTTAATATATGTTACTTTATTTGAACTTCACAATGACTCTGTGATACAAACAGGAGCAAACATATTTCCCCCCATTCAAGATTACTATCCAACCCTTATGACTCTTCACTTCCCATTATTCAAAAATGTATAAAGCCTTCCCAGCAGAAGAAGTTTAGTATAATGAACAAAGTACTAGACTTTAAATAAGGAAAAATTTAGTTCAAGTCTCACCTTTGATGTTTATCTAATTATATGACTATTATATAACCTTAGCCTTTGACTCTAAAAACAGTTTGTTTGGGTTTTTATGAGAAGCTGGATTGTCTTGCTTTTGAATCTGTGTTCTCAGTAGTTAGCATAGTTTCTGATACATAGTAATGATGTGGGTTGAGGTCCCTTTAAGATTCCTTTCTGATTTCCAACCCCCCCAAGGCTGAAGAAGCTAGCACCTTTGATTCACAAATCCTAGTCAAAAGCACCCTTTTGAATTCCAATGATATCCGGGCTTTCCCAGCCCCCTCAGGATCTGAGCTAACTTGGGCTGTCTCAGCCCTCACTCTAATGATCTGCTCAGGTTTCCCCAACCCCCTTCCTCCTTATCTAAAAACCCATTGAATTCTATTCAATTCTAACCCTGGCCTAAACCAGCCAGGAGCCTAGGACTCCACCCACTTTCAAGATTATAAAAAGGGGAACCCTGGAGCCCACTCTTTGCAGGAGCCCCAAACATGGTATCCTTCTGGCCATGTAAGGGTTCCTTTCCACCGGGCTCCAGCTCTGGCCCTGGCATCTTTCTACCTTTACCCTTACTTCCAAACCCCTACAATAAACCTCTTTTATCAATCTAGGTTTTGGAGCCTGTAAATTCCTTTACAGAGGACTCTGTGCCATCACTAGACTGCATTTAACTATGTATCTTTGCGCCAAACCAAAAGGGCTTACCCCTTACCTAATTCTCATCAGTAAGACTTACTAAGTGTTGTTCCATTCTATCCTTCTATCATTCATTCATTCATTCATTTATAGTGATGTCTTCAATATAAATTACTTGCACACTTTCTTCCTTCATCTCTAGTAACTATAATTAAATCAACAGTAACATTGCTTCCAGAAATCTCATGTTAATTAAGTATCCTATTTTCCACTAACAATTTCTATAACTGCCAAAGTCAAAGCATCCTTTCCTTTCCTGTTTACCACTCCCCTAAACCTCTCACTGCTCTATCCCTCACTCCTCCTCCCTCTCTTCCCCTCCCCTCTCTCTCTGTCTCTGTCTCTGGTCTCTGCCTCTCTCTCTCTCTCTCTCTCTCTCTCTCTCTCTCTCTCTCTCTCTCTCTCTCTCTCTCTCTCTCTCTCTCTCTCTCTCTGTTTCTCTGTACTTCTCTGTCTCTGTGTGTGTGTGTCTCTCTCTCTTACCCTGTCTTCCCTTTTACATTCCACCCTGCTTGTTTACTCTGTCTCTCCTCTTCCTCCTCTTCCTTCTCTTTTCTTCTCTTCCTCCTCAATGCTTTTATTATAGGGAAGCTAGATGGCGCAGTGGACAAAGCACTGGGCTTGGAATCAGGAAGATTCATCTTTCTGATTTTGCATTTGGCCTCAGACACTTCCTAGCAATATGACCTTGAGCAAGTCATTTAACCCTTTTTGCATCATCTTTATTTGCAAAATGGTCTGGAGAAATAAATGGTCAATTACTGCAGTATCTTTGCCAAATGGGCAAAAAATACCCAAATGGGGTAAAAGGAATCTAACTTGACTGAAAAATCACTGAACAACAAAAAAAACAACAAAAACTTCTATTCAAGCTTATTTAACTCATACAGGAGAGTTTAAATTCATAAACTACATACAATCAAGATGCAGGACATGATAGAGAGACCAGATGTGTTAAGGAAAAGGGTGTCAAACAAAGGCTACTCCATAGTAAGAGTAACTGGAGGAAATTGCAGGGTTTGTAGCAGGAGGATAAGGGGTGCGATGGTGGAAACAATTCCAGTAGAGTGGTACGGTCAAGATCTATACTATAATGGGTTGAGAAGGCAGTGCATAATGAGGAAGCAAAGGTTGTGTGCACAGACAATTCTTTTTAGGAGTTTGGCACAAAAAGAGAGAAGAAATATTTCCCTTCTGGTTATACATTTAAAACGTAACATTTAATTAAAAAGAATCATGGTTTAGCTACAAAATATAACAAAGCTCTTAATGCTTCAGAATTCTGCTTAATAGTAGAAAGCTTCAAGCATAAATTTAATTTACTGCTTCATGTAGAACCAACAATAATGCATGATCTTTGCCAACAGATACAGGATTGTGATTAGGAGCTGCTATCTCAACATACAAACAGCATCATTATTTTGTGATTTTATTTTGCCTAGTACTATACCCTAATTTTATATATGTATATATGTGTATATATATATACATATATTTATATATGTATATGTAATATATATGTATATGATTTACTTTGTCTAATAGCACCATATGGAAAGAATTTCAAGGGGAAAATTGTACATTTTTCTAAAGTGCTTTAAGGCTTAATTGAATTCCTTTGGGAATCCTAGAATTGAGTCCAAGTACACATTAACTTTGTTGGTTTCCATATCACATTATTTCATATGGAGCTTATAATCCATTAAAACCTTCACATTAAAAATAAAGCAAAACAAAACAAAAATTAAGCAAACTGCCTTCTTATTGTGATTGCTTCATCTTGTACTTATAAAGTCAATTTCTTATAAGAATAAGGCATCACATGTATCCTGATTACTTTTTATCCTAGTCAATTCAGCCTAGTATTTCATACTTTCATGACCAAAGGTTTCTGGTTCTATTATCTGGTGTTATAATTATCACTCTTAACTTTGTTACCTGCACATATTTTTGTATTATTTGTTAAACATATTTTGGTTCCTATACTCTTAATTATTTATAGAAAGAGCTTAATCCCTATTGGGGGTAAATGTATATAGATGTAGATAACATATATTGTTTAGTTATTTCAGTTGTGTCCAATGTTTTGTGATCCCATTTGGAGTTTTCTTGTCAAAGATGCTGTAGTGCTTTTCCATTTCCTTCTTCTTCAGACTTGATCTCCCATGTTGAAGGAGAGGGAAGAATTAAGAATTAAGAATCATATCATCCAGGAGTATTCTGATGTCTCAGATCTAATTGACCGTAAGGATAGAGATTTCCTTCTAGAAACAGAGAAGTCAAAAAAGTAGTGTGAGGATTGGGTAGAATGGATAATGACTTATTTTAGAGAGGCAGAATTTGAAGTTCCTATGGCATGTGCAGAGGGTGCTGTGCATCAGACTTTGCCATTGCCAGCCAGGAGCTCAGGAGGGAAATGAGAGCTAGCTATGGAGATCTCACCTGCAGAGAGATTATAGTAGAATTTATCCAGCAAGAGACACAATGTCCACAGAGATGAGGACTCTAGACAAGACCTTGGAGTACACCCAAGGTTAAAAGACATGGAGGAGATAGAGCTATTTAAAAAGACTGAAAAGCAGCTGATGGAGAGATGGGTAAGGTGATCCAGGAGAGACAAATGCTGCAAGAACCCAGAAGGAGATGTTACAGGAAGCAGATGCTCAGGAAGATCAAGAAGTTTGCCAATTACTGTCAAATGTAGTAGTTAATGATTTATGGCAACCATGGAGAGACCTGTTCAATGGAATGGTGGGGTCAAATGCCAAATCATGAGGATTTGAGAAGTGAATGATTGTATAATAGTGGTAAATAAATAATAGCAGTAAAGTTTAATCAAAGTAATTTATTTCACTGAAATATATAATTATATATATGTATACATATATATGTATATGTGTCTGTATGCATATAGACATATGTATATATGTTCAGTGGTATCTTAGTCTACTTTGAAATTCATTGAATTTAGTATTTGATGCAATTTTATGCAATAAAAATGCTTCATCACCTGATACTTCCTGGGATTTCATTTCACTCAGTTGTTGCCTTGGTTGAGCCACCATTACTGCTACCATTAGCAACTCCTCCCCAGTGGAAGCAGCATTGGATGCAGGACTTTCAGGTTGGAGCCCATGATGCTAAGATTGTGTGTATAGGTAGGCAGGTAGTGAAGCAATTTCTGCAGGATGCTGGGACTGCAGTGTAAAATCTCCCACTTCCAAAAATAGTACTGGAGGGGCAGGAAGGAGCTGGTGCTTGCTGGAGGAGAAGCAGCAAGAACAGGGGCAGGAGCAGGAGTGGTGGTTCAAGCAGCAGTGGGGGTAGCTCAGGCAGAGGCAGCGGAGGACCTAGGAGCATCTAAGGGCCATGGTTCCTTTCAGAAAATGAGTTGGGTCAAGAAGGGAGGAACCCTGGCTGGGTTAGTTTGTTTCTCTGCAGCTCAAAGCCCCATTTGTCTCTTTGGGGAATTGGTTGGGGAGGGATGGTCAGATTGCAGACTAGAGATGTACTCCTTACAGGAAAAATGCATTTGGTACTTGTCATTCTGCCATTCATCATGCTTCTGGAACCAATTAACAGGAAGTACCTCGGTACCACAGTATATTGTATATGTGTCTAAACACACATGTTTTTCATATGTTTGTGTATATATGTGTATATGTATGTATAGATTTAGCTAGTAAAAGTCAAAGCCACTGTTTGAACTCTAGTATCTCTGTATTTCAAACCCAGTTGTATATTCACTACATTATGAGTAGAAGATTATTAAAAGAGATAAACTTATTCTTATAACTTTACTTAGTGGGAAAATAAGAAGACAATTTTCAAATGTTGCTTAGAATAAGTGGGATCATGGATATGGAACAAGAATAAGTAAATTGTAATCGGTGAACTTGTGGATGGTTGGAAAGATACACACACACACACACACATACACACACACACACAGAAAGAAAGAGAGAGACAAAGAGAGAGAGGATTACATATCAGTCAATCAATAAACATTAATTATGCTTCTATTCTGTGTCAAGTACTGTGTTAGAGACTATATATAGATATATTGACAACTATAATTCAATATAATTAGCCTGCTTTGTAATCATATGTATTTAATTTTATGCATTCAAAACCATTTTCCTGAAGAGTATATAGACTGAACTAAACCACCAAAGGGGTCCATACTACACATAAAAAAAGCTTTAGAACCTTTGGCCTAGAGCCTCAGAGTTCAACCCAGTCATATAGTTTAATCCCCTAATTTTTACAAATCAGACTGAGGCCCAGGAAGGGTGAGTTGCCCATGCACACAGATGCCTTGTTCCAACTCTTCCATAAAGGGAAAATTCCCTTTATGGGCATATTCAAGGCTGGACTCTTAGGATGTTTTTTGGCAGCTCTGAGTTAGACCCGAAGAACAAAGAAAGGTCTTTTTGTGATTACTGTTACCATTTTGGGTGCTGATTTTAAAAGTCACAGTTGACATAATTATGATGTGTGATTTGATCATAGAGAAGTGTAATGGGAAATGAAGTATTGGAATCACTTTGGCCCTTTTCCTGCAGTTGAATTCCCTTATTTCCTCACCACTCCCCTTGTTCTGTCTCACCACTCTAAAAGGGAACAGTCATCCCATTATTGCCTCCACCTCATTTGATTCATTTACTAAATTACAAGTTATTGTTGAAACTCACTAAATTCTTTTGTCCCATCTGATATGTTTAAGAATGTCTTGAAAAAAAAATCCCTTTGTTGCTATAAATTGATTTCCACTAATCCTAGAAGAATGGTAGTTTGGAACTTTTGGGCACATCCACAAATCCTTTGTCCATGGCCATCTGAGAACCAATAGTGAACCCGAGGTCAGCAAATAGCATGAGATGTCCAAGTGATGGTTTCATTTCTTTGAATTCTCGGGTAAGTTCTTCAGTCTATCCTTCCATAAGAACGGTTTTAAGGCAACAGAGCTAAGAGCAAGTCATATATAATCCTTGATTTCCATGAACATAGCATCACACATGCTTCATATTTCAAATGCAAGTATTGGGACGCTTATACAGTAAGTCCTTTTTTTCTAGCCTGGAACTAGGGAGGGTCAAGCTGCAGGGCTACAAGGCAGAAAGTATTGTCCTGAAATCTGCAGAGGCTGTACTGGTTTGGACAGAGTTACTGCCATATGTCTCACCAGGACAGGAATTCATGTTACCTTTGACAATAGTAGTGGTAAGTGTGTATATGCACATGGCTGTATGTGGGTCTGTGTGTGCAAGACTTGGGTTCCCTAGTCTTCCTCAGCTATAATCCACCTCTAAGGTCTTATCAAGATCTGATGTTCCAGGTTGCTCATGGTAGAATGATCAACACAGTGTGTTCAGCTTGGATTTAGGAAGCCCTAAATTTAAACGCCACCCCAGCTATTTACCAACTGCATGTCTCTGAACAATTCATTTAACCTCTATCTCAATTTCTTCATCTGCAATATGGGGATAATAATAGGATTAAAAGATCAAATGAAATAACATGCAAACAACAACAACAACAACTCTTTGCAAATCTTCAAATGCTCTCAAAATTCTAATTGTTATTTTCCTGAATTGTTGAAAACTTTGCTAAGGAGTGTTACCTCTCGAAAGTTCTCTAAGTTTGTGTAACATGAAGAGGAGAGTTTTTTTTCTTCTTTAAGACTGGTTCTCCTTATTTTGTCCAGGCTAAAATTGGAGCCACTGTCCTCTCCTAATCTCAGAATTAATCTCAGAGAGGCTTTGACCTGCTCTGCTTCCAACCTAGGTTAATCCACCCCTCTTTAGGAAACCTTGTGGCCCCTCCCACTCCTGGAAGTTTACCTAATTTGTCCTGGGCTTAGTACAGGCGTCCCCTGTTCTTGGCCTGTTGCTGCTCAGAACTCCAGAGCTCAAGAGATTTCCCAGCCTCAGCCTGCCTGGCAATTGGAATTATAGGTATGAATTACCCCACAACCAGCTCTTGAGTAAATTTTGATATAGTGTATATATGTATATGCATATATTTATATATATGTATATATATATATATATATATATATACATACATACATACATACATGATGTGTCTCCATAATAAAGCATGTTTTATATACACAAAACAAGTCAAAACTACAAAGAAAATCAATTCTTACATAAACTTTAAATATATGCAAGGAAGATCCATACTGAAGAAATTCAATAGTGAGATATTGAGGGATTAATTGACAATATATCTGAAGGAATGGAAAATACCCAAGATGTCAATATTTTCAGATCTAATTAAGTACCAACAGCACATCTAAATATACATACATGTATGAATGTGTGTCCAAGTTCTTGGCCCCCCTGGTAAAGAATCCAGTAGATAATAAGCACATCATCTTATATTTTCTACATCTTTCAACAAGTAAGATTAAAGATGTATAAATAATAAATAGATGGTATACTAAGGAACAACTTTTCTGAAGGCATAATACCTTCATGTCCTGGATATGACTGTAGAATATTTTCACAAAAACTTTATATGATTATAGAAATAGACATATATGTTAATTGATGTGCTATTGGTAGTTAATTAGATCTGAAAATATTGACATCTTGGGTATTTTCCATTCCTTCAGATATATTGTCAATTAATCCCTCAATATCTCACTATTGAATTTCTTCAGTATGGATCTTCCTTGCATACATGTGATCTAATTTAGTCAATGTGTGTTTTCATCAATGTCATTTCTTTACATCCAGGAACTGTGACTTTGGAGTTCAAGTTTAGTGATTCTATTGTCCTAGATACTGAAACTACAGTTTGATATTTTTTAAAAATAGTTGCAGATCTTTTTACTTTTCCCTTCTATCTGTTGACTTCCTTAATTTTTTTTTTCTTTAAATATCTTCAGGATGACTGTTCAGTTAGGTACTTACCAAGTTTTTAAAATGGTTTTACCCTTAACTGTTTTTCTGTTATGAGGGAATAGTCATCATGATCTTTCCCTATTCTCCTTATAAGATTTGACTAATTCTAAACCAATATTGCCCTTGGCTGTCATTTCTTTCTATTTGGCAAAGAAGTTAAGTGTTTCAATAAAAGGAGATCAAGAAAATATTTTTTAATATTGCATTAGGGAGCTACAAAACTAAGTTCTTTGTGCTGCCTAGAGAAGAATGGCATTGTTAATTATAAAATGTGAGCTCTAACTTCTCCTTTTCTACCTTGTCTAAATGTGTTTTTTTTTCATGAATTATCAATTCCACATGATTTTGAATTTATGTAAGATCTTTCTGTGCCTCAGTGGCAACTTTCTTTCCAATTCCTGAAATCTTATCATTATCCTGACTTTTCTGCACAGTTGCTGAAAGAGAGATCCAAAATTCCACTACAACTTACTGGAAAGCACATTGGAGCTAGTCAATTCCCCCTATAAAATTGTTTTGCATAGTACCATAAGACTGTAGATTTTTAGATTCTGAAAAAAACCTTAAAAATCATCATCTCATTTTATGGGTGAGAAACCTGAAAAACATAGTATTTAAAAGACTTTTGCAAGAGCTTGAAGATTGACCAACCACTACTTCTGTTCTGCAATGCTGTTGGGAGCTATACCTCTATGATTATAGGTTGTTATTTCAACTGCTTTAATTATCATGCAGTTTCTTTGTGTTGCAGCCATACCTACTCTTGGGACTCTTATCTGAAGGTCTTAGTTAGGTTATAGGGAAAATGGTTTTGGAAAAATTTGGGAAAATCAGGCTCACAATGGTTTCTTTTCTTTAGAAAGGCTCAAAGAGATTTTTCCCTTCATAAGTTTTCTGTGAGATAGATATAAAGCATTATTCCATTGACCACTGATTGGAGCATTGATTGGAATGCTTTCAAGCCCCTTGTAAAGGACTTCCATCTTGTTCAACTTTTGCCTTCAGTATAAAATCTTTATATAAACAGATAGCAAACCTTTGTTTTCAATAGATATAAACAATGCAAATATCACTTTGCCAAGTCATTAAAAAAAAAAAAAAGCAGGCAATAAATATACAGTCCTGTCAATTCAATAGTTCTTTCCAGTGGCCAATCTTACCAAAGTATCAGGTATTGTTGGAGAGATTGTGTTTTTCATAGATCAGACATATTCCTTTTGTGTGGAAAACCTGTTAATTTTCTTTTCAGTCATCTATTTAATTGCAGAAAACACTGTCACTTTTAACTTAAAATGAAGCAAGACTTCTGAAGGCTCTTCTTGAAAATTTTAGGATTTGGGGCAGCTAGGTGGAGTAGTAAAGGAGCCCTGAAGTCAGGAGGACCTGAGTTGAAATTTGGCCTCAGACACTTAATACTTCCTAGCTTTTCCACCCTGGGCAAGTCACTTAACCCCAATTGCCTTAGTAAAAGGAAAAAAAGAAAATTCTAAGATCTAAAAACAATCTGTTGCTAAATGTTACTGTAAACAATTAGTTAAAGCTGTCCTTTATTAAATAAGTTTAACATGTAAATTTAGAAATGCATTGAAAAAGGTTTCTTCTCAAAAGAAAAAAGGAAAAGGGGTGTGGGGGGGGTGTGGAACCTATAAAGCAAACAAGGCAAAAATAATAAAAGAAAAAGCCTCTATTATTGAGGCAATCAAGATATATCCACCAAAGCTCAGAAGGAAAAGGAAAATGTTATTTTTCCTTCTTGTCAACATTTTAAAAGATATCTCTGAGAATTTAAGCTCAGGAAGCTAAGTTAACCAAAAGCCAGAACCTATAGTTGAGAACATAGAGCCAGAGGAATGTAAAAGAAAGGGAGGATCTTTTTGGTTTGAAAAGGATGTTAGAATAGCTATAGAAAACTTTCTTGACAAGTTCAGAGAAATCCATAAGGGATGTATCTATCACCATCAGGATACAGCTGTTATCTATGTGTCTATCACTTTCTGCTGCTGAAGTGGAGCTCCCGTCATAATGAAAGGTAGTAAAACTGCAGCTGTCCACTGAAGAAGCCCAAAGAGTCCAATGGATCACTGCACACTGCCGAGATGCCTCACCCTGTCACGAGTCCACTGATTGAGCAATCTAATTGCTCCGACCCAGAAGTAACTAAAACCAATGAGAAATCCACTCAAGGAATGAGTAAACTCTTTTGCCCAGTTCGGTATCCAAGATACTTAAACACAAACAACTGAGCTATTTATCTGGGGAAGATGCTATGCCCAGAAAGAAGCTAGCAATGGAGTGATTTGTCCTGAAATGTCACCAGCCCCAAATGAACATTGTGAAGATTCTCTGAATAGAACAACAGCAAACAACAAAAAACAACCCAAAGATACTGAAGTTCGATTATTCCATAATTGTGAAATGCCTTTGCCACATTTTCTTCACATTACCATTGTACTTGAAGTTCATATCTATTCTTCCTTTTCTCTTCCTAACTTTGTGTATTTTTATAGAAGAACACATCTCAGAGTTTGGGAAGCAAATGTTTTACTATCATTCCTGCCCTTACATTTGAGTAAATGTTTTTACTAAAAGCTAATTTAAGTCTACTGGCTGATGATTAAGGAGAAGCACACTAGTGGGGACTAATGAGTTATATGGTTAGAAGAAGTAACCCAAAGGTTTATCCTTAGCAATCATCCCTATAGAAATGTGATTTAGGAGAGTGATCTAATATAGGATGCCATCTAAGATTCTAAATTTTCAGAGCTTCAGGGACTTTCTCTAGTACTTTGTCTAGAGGAAAGAATCTGGGAGCTGGAAGCATGTCTCCATTCTCCTATGTTAGGGCTTCTTAAATTTTTTCCACTTGCAACTCCTTTTATCTAAGAAACTTTTATGAGTTCTTGAATACATGGGTACAAAAATTAGGTATACAAATCAAACATTAACTGTTAGTAAATCAAAAAGAAATTATTTTTAAAACAATTCTTTGGTATGCATCTAATTCTATATTTAAGCTGAAAGCAAATTTGCGTACTAAAGAGATGGATGTGCTTGTTTAAAAAAAAATAAAACTTGGTGGATTATTTGATAACTTTTAGTATTGCCAGATATCCATGTTCAATTACATGGCAAATACGGGGATGCAACCTACAGTTAAAGAAGATTTATCCTACATGGAGTTATCTTACTCCCCTCATTCCCCATCTCCTCACATACACCAAACTTATGATCCAAAGACCAATCCAGCTCATTTCAGAGTGAATAATACCATAGTCCAGGCAGAACTGCCATTTGTTCTAGAGACAATGGGAGGTGAATGGGGATCATTGACAATTATGACTTACAAAAGGAGAGCTAGTTTCACAAACTGACAAGTGAAAAAACTTTACCTTAGGTTACTGACTCCTCCTACTTTGGATCTCCTAACTCATCAATATCTTTTTGTTTTTAGCTCATTCTAAACTAGATATTTGACAATCAGTAACAAATCTTACATATTAGCACATCCTTCCTGCCAAGCATTTAGTTCTACTAAATCATGATGTCTAGGTGATAATAATAGTGTGCATTTATATTTATATATATATATATATAATATACACATATTATATGTATATATGCATATATATAGTATTTTATCAGTGTAATTGAGAGAATGGTGTACTGGGAAAAGGGAGGGGAGACATGATACAAATAAGGTTCTATATGGAAAAAGGGGAGGTTCCCCTGGGATGATCTTTGCTGAACAGCCTGCAGGAAATATTTCAATCAATTTGATAATTACAGTCCTGTCTCTGTCAGGCTGTTTAAAGGAGACAGACAATAGTCTGGGGGCTGATATAATCAGCTCATGTTTATGGTGAGAGAGTAGAGTGAGCACAGGAGAAAGATCCCAGAGAAATATGCAGCTCTGTTCCTTCTTGGTTTTTCATTATGGTGAGTGGGGTGATTCATTGGTAGCTGCCTTGGTTGGGGGAATGGTTGTATATACCAAAACTGGTTTAGTAAATGATAATTGAAGTGATAGTCTGACCCAGGATACAGCTGCCTGTATGAATTATATCAGAAAATTTTTCTCCCCATTTCACTTACATGAGAAGAGTGGATGCCCAGGGGTGGGCATTGAGCATGCATAACAAGCCTTCCAGATAACAAAGTGTTTTACATACATTATCTCATTGACAAGACACTATTTGTCCATCAAATCTGAGTGAGATTTTAAAAATCTGAACTATTCATTGACTTTGCTTTCAGATTCTTCCAATACAAGTAGAAGGGTTAATGCTGAGCACTCATCCATGTTTAATCTCCTTGTGCAAATGCCTTCCATTTTACATTGATTTTTTTTTTTAACCAACCATTTTGTTCTTTTCTCATTTTCTTTCAATAATCAGCTTGGGGAGGGATGCTGAAGGGATTTGAGTCTGAGAAAAAGCTTCCAAATGGAGTACCCTGCATCCAAAAAGGCTTCTGAATCTTAATGCCGTTCCTATGCAATCCAAACACTAAATGAAGAGACTATGGTGAAGTTTTGAAGCAAACCTAAACTGGGGGGTGCCTTGAGATGCATATTCACAATGAGATATTTGTGATTTCTAGGAACAACAGTCAGCTACTGTTAGCAGCATTTCACCTGCTGTGCTAAACAGAAAGAAAAATGTTAATGAATGGAACTAGTCAGCAGGTCTTTTGCTATTCACATTTAGTCCCACTTTACTATTGTTTGGAGAAGTTGTTAGGAGACACAGATTTCCAGAGCAGAGGAGGGAAGGAAAAAAAGAGAAGGGAGTTCAGAAAGGAAATAATATTCTTTTCCAGGAATAGATATCTGTAAAATTAGAAGAAAGAAAAAACAGACATATGTAATCTGAAATACAATGATTTTTCACTAAATCAAAATTCTCTGCAGCAGGAGTTGTTAACTTTTGCAGGGTCATGGATTCCTTTGACAATCTGGAAAAGTTCATGGACCCCTTCTCAAGATAAGGTATTTAAAGAATCAAAGAAAAGACTAAATTTCAATTAGAGATTAGTGAAAAACATGGAATTTTTCCCATCCTAGTATATGATGCCCAATTCTATTGAGAGAGAGGGGAGAGCCATGAGCCCCAGGTTAAGAACTCCTACTGTATAGCAAGCAATATGGCCTCCCAGTAACTTAAAAAGGCAAAAAGGGAAGAGTTGCAAGAAAGAATAGCTCCAACAGCAAAGTTATGTGAATTTCAGTTTCCTTGTCTATAAAATAGAAGAAATAAAACTTGGGACCAAGTACTTTAATTCAATTTAATATACTTTTATTATTTACCCACAATGTGGTCTCCCATTTCATTGAGGGTCATCTCCAGCTGTCTTGCTGTCTTGATGTATTTCTTGCCACTGGACACAGATAGCTCTGGAGGGGAAAGCATAGCTCTCCCTCATTTAAGTCCAGCTTACTTGCATGTCATGGCATCCCCTCCCTGATCTCATGGTCCTCTTCAAGAATGAAGGACAAATAACAACAATAACAACTACTACTGATGGGGGGAACCCTGAAGCTGTCTTCTGACTGAGGGAAACACTTGAGAAACTCTCCTGGGAGAAACCCTTCCTAGGGAATCAAAATAAAATGGTTTCATTCTGTTATCTTGGTGGGACTAGTTGAGTCCAGGACCACTCCCTACTTAGTGCAAACTTCATTTAGCTGGAGATCTAGATTTCTATAGATCCCTATTGAACTAAAGATTGGCTCAAGACCATTCCCAGTAAGTGGTCTCATCTAAGCGGGAGGCAATGACAACATTGAAGGAATCTCATTCAATTCAGATCTCTTTTAAAGAGCAACTTTGGAGCTCATTTCTTTGCAGAGGACCTTAAAAGCAGGACCATGCCAGGGCAAGGAACCTCTCCTTGGCAGAGCTGCTTACGAGGACCCCCTGCCCACTGAGAAGGCATTCTCTTTTCAGTGTTAGCCCCTCCTTATATCTCTCACTAATTTTTCTATCAGGACTTTGTCTCTGCCCATAAGGAGCTTACATCCTATCTAAAATGTTAGTTGTAAGGATCAAAGGAATCAATGTATACCAATAAAAAAATTAGTGTGTCCAAGATATTAAGACACTCTACCATCTTTTTTCTTACACTTTCTTTCCTTCTCTTTCTCCTATTTATTTCTTTCTCTTTCTCCCTCTCTGTTTTCTCTTCTCTCCTTCCTTCCTCCCTCCCTCCCTCTCTCTCTCTCCCTCCCTCCCTCCCTCCCTCCCTCCCTCCCTTCCTTCCTTCCTTCCTTCCTTCCTTCCTTCCTTCCTTCCTTCCTTCCTTCCTTCCTTCCTTCCTTCCTTCCTTCCTTCCTTCCTTCCTTCCTTCCTTCCTTCTTTCCTTTTATCCTCACTCCACTTTGTACTAAGGAAATCAGTGATCAGGTTTGTGGGAACCTGATTTTAAATGAGAATAATCAGACTCCTTTTCTCATACACTATTTAACTTGTTAAACCTCAGGCCTGTTGTATCAAAGAAAATTATGTAAAGCTTAAATTTGGCTTATGTTTAGATCTTCTCAAAGGATAGACTGCACTCATTGCACAATATGAATCAGATATGAGGCAGCTATTTTTTTATGCAAAACAAGAAGCACAAGACCCAAGAGCACTGCTTAACTGAAAATATAAGAAGCATAACTTAATCACATACTTACTGCTAACCTCTCCTGGGAGGTTGCCATTTGAAGGCATGATGCTGTTTTTGAATCTACTGAAAAGACAAGTTTTTATTTCACCTCGGCTTTGTATTGTGTAGATAATTCAAGTTAAGACAATGTTTTCTGGCAAGCCAGACTAAAGGTTGAGCTGTTCTCATGGTGGTGGTATCCTCTGACTCAAAAATACCCCTGTCAACAGTTAGCTCTGACCAACGGACTAGGGATGTCTAGACCACTCAAACTTACAAAGTTGCCTATAGGCCCATCTCAAGATGGCCCTGTGTTCGGAGAAGAAGCATCAAGTAGAAGAGGCAGTGGGGCTCAAGGTCACCTATTATATTACCCTTACTCTAACTGACCTGTCACAATGCTGCCAAAATTGAGGGAAAAGTAGCATCTCTACCCTTCTAGAAGTGGGCTCCACTAGTCCTGTCATAATTGACAGGAAGAAACAAAGAGTAATGGTAGAGTAACTATTTTTTAAAGGTCCTCTAGAATTCTTGCTCATTGACTAAACAGAGGATTGCTTCACCATCACAAAATGCCAAATTCCCTTCAACAGTAAGTCATGCTAGACTGGAAACAACCAGGAAAAACAATGCATGTTTTCTAAGATTATACCCCAATTTCATCAATTGTATAGTCTTTTGAGGATATAGACTTAAGTCTATCTTGTTCCCACCTAACCTCTTGCCAATGTCTTGCCATAAATCCCTCACTTACGGCAAGTTTGTTTACTTTCTTTTGAAACTATGAAAGTCTGCCTACCTTTGATTGATTGTGCTTGCCAATCAGCCTATCTTTTCCCTTGCTGATCACAGCCTATCCAGCTACTCAGTCAAGCTTTCATTTGTATCCAACTCTTTGTGTCTCCATTTGGGATTTTCTTGGCAGAGACAGTAGAGTGGTTTGCCATTTCCTTCTCCATCTTATTTTACGGATTGGGAACTGAGGCAAACAGAGTTAAGTGACTTGTCCAGAATCACACAGATAGTAAATGTTTGAGGCTAGATTTGAACAATTTGATTTTCAACCTAGTGCTATATATACTGTATCATCTACCTGCCATTTAGATATGAGCTGTGATCATCATCAACATTATGATGATAATATTATTTTTCTTTCTGGTATCAACCTAAACGTTCATAACCTTTTTGAATCCAAAGAACACTTGAGTTGTATCTTCCTGGAAGGCATTGAAAATAACTGAAGTCAGCTGGAGGTTTTTGCTGATTGCCTTTAGATTTGAGCTGAAAAGAGAAGAATTAGAGAGCAATCATGATTCTACCTCATTTATCTACTGAATGGTGAGAAATTGGCCAGATTGACAAGGATGGATCTGATTGATCACTCTAACATTGTGAATGGTCAAAAAATTGGTTGGGTAAATGATACACTCCTCAATTTAATCTTTACCGTTTAACTGTCATAATCCTTGAAGCCACTTTTTTGACTCCCTGTTAATTCAGAATTGGGAACCAGAAGTGCAATGTTTTCCATAGAGTCAAGGAATGTAGTTAACATACATGAACAAACTACCTCATGCAAGTGGCCAAAAGAGATTCATTTTGTTTCCAAAGTATTAGACTTGGAAGTCAAAACACCAGGGTTCACAAGAGAATAAGATTATGTAATGATAAACTGTGATGGGCTTGGCTCTTTCCAACAATGAGGTGATTAAATGCAATTCCAATAGACTTGAGATGGAGAGAGCCATCCAAATGGAGAGAGAGAGAACTATGGAGACTTAATGTAGATTGAAGCATAGTATTTTCACCTTTTGTTGTTATTTTTTTCTTTCTTTTGTTTTTTTCCTCTTTGATCTGATTTTTCTTGTGCAGCATGATGAATTTGGAAATATGTTTAAAAGAACTGCGCATATTTAACCTATATCAGATTGCTTGCTGTATTGAGGAGGGAGAAGGAGGGGAGAAAGGGACAAAATTTTGCAAACGTGAATGTTGAAAACTATTTTTGCATGCATTTGGAAAAATAAAATACTATATTAAAAAAAAGACAGCATTCAAATCCTAGTTCTGCTATTTATATATTGTCTGATTTTGGGTCAATTGTATAACTGCTCTTTGTCTCAATTTCCTCCCCTATATTAAAAAAAAAAAAAAAAAAAAAAGCAATGAAAGAGAATACTTTCCTTCCCTACTTCACAGAATTGTTATAAAGATAATGAAGTAGCATATTAAAAATAAGGATATAGATATGAATTACTCGCATTAATAAAGAAAAATTTTAGTTAGATTATCCTCTTGAATTATGAATAAGGTTATAATTTACCACTAAATCTACTAGACCTAAATGACTAGATGCTCTATGGCCTGTCAAGAATTTTTCACTTTTTTTTTTTTTTTCAGACCTAGCTTTTCATTGGTAGAGGAAGTTCCCTGGATCCGTGAAGAGTGACATCTGCTCTGAAATGTATAATCCTAATTGGTTCTTACAAGCTTTGCAATGTTAAATGACTTGCTCAAGGTCAGACTGTCAATGTTTTTTCAGAGACATCTTAAATCTGGATCTTCCTGTCTCTTAGATTGCTAGTTGTATTCTGACATGCTGTCTCTTATTCCAAGAATTATACTTGGTTTAGTCTTTCCTGTACCCTTGCATTTTTTTCCTATAAAATTCTGAACCCAGTAACTAAAATTCTAGCCCAAGGATCCCAAATTTAGGGTTCTGGAATGTAAAAACTAAAGGGACCTTAGAGATTGATCACATACACATAGACAACATACAGTACACATTTAATAAATGCTTCTGAGTTGAATGATTGAATCCAACTCCTTCATTTTACCCAGGAGAAAAATGAGGTCCAGAAAGGGAAAAAAACAAAGTCATAGAATATGAACATGGCAGAACAAGCCTATCTTAGGACCTAAGTATACTGAAACATAGGCCTATTTGGAGAGCCTGGAATTCTCTGGAGATTTTGCAATATGCCTTTAGTTGCCCTAACCTTGCTTCATGATATATATTATGTTATTAGAATTAAAGTGAATTAAATTATGGTATGAGAATTAATTAAAATTAAAATAAATCAAGCATTTAAAAAACACCAACTATGTGAGAGACACTGGGATAAGTACTTTGCAAATTTTACCTCATTTGATCTTCAAAATAACTCTAGAAGTCAGGTGCTTTTATTATTCTTGTTTTTAAAGTTGAGAAAACTGAAAGAAATAGAGACTAACTTGCCCAGGGACACATAGCTAGTAAATGTCTGAGTCTGGCTTTGAATCCAGGTCTTTTTAATTCCGACCCAAGTGCTCAGTCTACTGTGGCACTAAAGCACTTGGTTGATGGCCTCTGGTGGTGATAGTAATGGCAGTTAGTGGTTGCTGTTGCTTAATTGAAATCAATTGTTATTTGAATCTTCTTGGAAAATTTAAGCTCTTCAAATTATTTCTGATCCTCTGGGACTCAGAAAAAAAAAAGCTGGAACTCTTACTCTAACTTTTTACTTTTTACATCATCTTCATTGAACCAAGAGAGGATTTATCTACAGTAAAAGTATCCCAAGCCTTGCTGGAAAGCCCACAAGACTCAGTATAGCACAGAAACCATTGACTTAACAACAGTAGTCCAATGATATCAACAATAGATTGGTTTTAGTTAACACTACATGGTTAACAAAGCACTTCCCTCCACTTAGTCTCCATTCTCAAACTCACATTCTTAGGTGATATTCTTTTGCAATTACTAGTTAGTACCATACTTTTGGATTTTGGTAAAGATTATGCACCTTGCCCCTGACTTCTTCTACCTGCTTGCTTTTCATCCTTTTTTCAAATCTCTTTTTTGCTTAAGTAGATTAAATGGGGTTGGCTTTCTTTTAACTTTAAGTTTGATCTTGAGCAAAGATGGTCTAGAGTGAAAGTCAGATGAATGGATAGAAGAAATCAGGGGATAATCCCATTAATTGATTTTCTGTGTCTTGTCATCTCCTTCCTACCTTTCCTCCCCCTTTAGATTCATTCCTTTTCAATGGAAAGAATTCTTGAGTTTGGAGTCAGAGGAAGTGGGTTCAAATTCTAGATCTTTGACACAATATCTATGAAACCTTAATCATCACCCTCAATATACCTTAGTTTTCTCATCTAGAAATGGGGAGATTAAACTAGATTACCCCTAAATTCCCTTTCAGCTCAAAATTTAAGATTTTATGAAATCCCTGTGTCATTTCTTGACTTCTCTCATTTTAGGAACTCAGCAAGGGATGGATGGAGTCACCAAAGATTTTGGACTCAGGCTTGAGGGGTGGGAGCAGATTGGAAAGTTTCCCAGAAAGTAGAAGGGGGAATTGCCATCTCCCTCCCTCCACATATTGTACACTGGGGTCTCCAAAAGGAGTCACCTCTTCACTTTACTTCCCTGCTGTCTCCTGGAGCTGCATGTTAGAGATAACTCCATGCACACATTTGACATAACACATTTCCTGGGGTGAGGAGAACAGTTTCTCACATTTTTCCTGACAGAACTGGCAGGCTCTGCTTGGCTAGAATTGCAGAGTGGAGTTAATTAGCGACTAACTCTATTGTCAACCCAACTCTATGGGAAACAAAGAAGACAGTAAATAGCCTCCCACCAGAAGTATAGGGAGCCCTGAGCTAGAGAAGGGTTTGCCCTGCCTTTAATTTAATCAACATAGCAGCAGATGGAAGATTGGAGACCTCCGGGGTACATCTGCTTGGGGAAAAAGGGGAGGGAGAAAAGAAAAAAAAAAATCAGGTCTGAGGCTTCCTCAGACAGGATATCCTGATTATCCAATACGTAAATTCAGAAACTGAATTTCTGAAAATAAATTGACACACCCTTCAATGACTTTAAGTGAATGAAAAGAAATGTATCACTCTCTGCTACTTTCATAGTGCACCAATGGAAGGATTTGACCCAGTCTTTTTGTGAACTAGGTTAGGGGTCCAGCCTATGCTCACCTGGGAGCAGTTTAAGTAATCCTAGCTTCCTACCACAACTCTCAGAAGCTGATATAGCCTGCAGCTTGGTTGCTGTCACTGTCAGCTTACTGGGACCATAGATTTAAAGCATTAAAACGTGCCTGGCCTCTGGTTCTAAACAGAATCAGAAAGGATATTAGAAGGGTTCTACTTTACCTCTTTCATTTTACAGATGAAGAAACTGAGGCACAAAGAGATTAAATGACTTGTACAAGCTATAATTTCATTGGTATAGATAATGGAGGAACTCACAGGGAGGAAATTCTCTCCATCAATTTCTTTAGGCTGAAGTATTGAGAAATCAAGTATTTCTCCTAGGATCACTGAGTCATGTGTCTTTAACTCTGGTCTTCCTGACTCTGAGATCAATGTGCTATCTAATCCACCATGTACTTCTGAGTCATTTGATGTTTACATAACTTTTTGAATTGTATTTTCTTAGGTTTTATATATATATATATATATATATATATGTGTGTGTGTGTGTGTGTGTGTGTGTGTGTGTGTGTGTGTGTGTGTATATATATATATCTTTATATATATATATATTCCTTTTTATATATTTACATGTGAATCATGTGTTGGGAAAGAAAAATCAGAACAAAATGGAAAAACCATGAGGAAGAAAAAAATTAAATAAAAGGTAAAAACTATGCTTTGATCTGCATTCAATCTCCAGAGTTTTCCCTCTGAATGCAGATGTCATTTTTCTTTCAAAGTTTATTAGATCTTGAATCTAATGGATCACTGAATTTCTGAGAACTAAGTCTATTAGAGTTGATCATCATACAGTCTTGTCATTGCTATGTATGTTTTCCTGGTTCTGCTCCTTTCATCCAGCATCAGCTCATGTAAATCTTCTCAAGCTTTTCTGACATCAGTCTGTTTGTCATTTCTTGGAGAACAATAATCTGTTATTTTCATATACCATAATGTATTCAGCCATTTCCCAATTTATGGGTATCCACTAATTTTCCAACTCTTTGCCACCATAAATAAAGCTGCTACAAATGTTTCTGCATATCATATAACTTTTTAAATGAACATCTCTATCTAAGGTCTATAGTGATGGTAGATTGGTACTGGGTCAGATTCCCCAGCTAGTTCTCATACAATTAATTTTAAATGAATTTTACTAACTTTATTAAATCCCTAGAGTTAAGAACATTTTGATTACACCAAATAAAAAGTTTCTGCACAAACAAAACTAATGCCAAGATTAGAAGGGAAGTAGGAGTGGGTACAGTTCCACTGTAATCTGCTGTCCTCACACCTTTGCTGGCATATTGTATTCAGTTTAAGAAAGTTATTGATAAGTTTAAGAAAGATATTGATAAAGCATTGAAAGAATGGCAATCTGAATAGTGAATTGCATGATATATAAATATTGTTTGAAAGAACTGGGGATGTTTAGTCTACAGCAAAAATAATTGAGGAATCTTAATTATATAGTAAGATTGATGTTTGTCCCCCATGTGGCTGAATCAGGAGTAATGGGTAAAAATTGTAAAGAGGTAAAAGTATGTTTAATATAAGGATTATAACTGGAAGCTCAGACTAGAATCCTGGATTCACTAGCACCATGGTTATAACTAACTTGCAAAATGGCCTTTTCGATTGTCTACAAAACTGACTCTTCTAGACAATTGAACCATAGTTCCATATCCAGGTTGCACTTCTTTGAATTTCCAGGGGTACTCCAGTTTTCTAAAGAGATCTACAGGACACCCTGATATTTTCATAGCATCTGAAAAGTTGTCCTAGGATATCTAAATTTTAAAACATATATTGGGGGTGTTCTTCAGAGCTTGGCTCTAAGTACAGTGATGAGATGGAAGAACAACTCCCCCAAAACTTGTTGATGACCTTCCGTCCAGTTTTCAGACCTTGATTCATTTATTTTTATCAAAAACATCCAGGGCATTATTTTTCTTTTATATGTTTTACTTTCATCAATTTGGGGGGGGGGAAGAAAAGAAGAAAGCAAAATGATAGAGTTGTCAAAATTCAAAAGAAAAAGTCAATATGAAGAAGCAGAAGGAGCATGATGAGGAGGAGGAAGAAGATGAAGAAGAACAAGAAGAGGAAGAACAAGAAGAAGAAAAACAAGAACAAGGAGAGGAAAAGGAGGAGGAGGAGGAGGAAGTGCTACAACATTTTGAAAATGCACAGAAAAGAAAATAGAAAACACAGATAAGGAAGGCAGTTGTGAAAATAAAATGCTCAAAACTATCTTAACATGTAATTAATAAAATACTATTAAGTTGGAAAAAAGAAAAGAAAATGTTATATTTATTGTTTTTTAAAAGGAGCCAACTTTCATTTGCAGCTTCATGACCAATTTTCTTTTTCTATTCTACATAGTTCAGATTTTTAAAAAAATATACCCAAAAAAAATCCCCCCAAACTCTGGACTGAGACCCAATAGGCCTACAAAGCAAGCTCACTACATCATCTTGGACAAATCATTTCCTTTTTCTGTTGGTCTCAATTTCCTGGTCAATAAAATAAAAGACCTTTCAATCATAATGTCCTTGATCCTTTCCCACTCTAGTATTCTATGTGAGAAATTAACCTGGGATTGGGTCTGGGATTTCATTAGTACTGGAAACTCTCAGATGAGGGAACTCCCTCTATAAGTGTGGGTGGGTACCTCCTCTGAAACTTCTGGTCTCAAAGAACTGCCCTGAGCAGACATCTCAAACACATAGCCCACTGGCCACATGCAGACCACAACTCTCCAGAGGGTGGAATGGAATCAAATTAAAAGGTAATTGATGAATACTTAAAAAAAATAAATAAAAATACAATAGTAGTGCTTTTTAAAATTACATCAGTGGGCAGCCCTCAGAGATGCCTACATGTGGTTTCATGGCCCCCTTTTCTATCTGAGTTTGAAGCCACTGGTTTAGAACTCTTAGGGGATCAGTGACATGGCCGGGGTCACAAAGCTAGGGTGTCAGAGGTGAGATTTGAATCTAGATCTTTCCTCTTCCACCAAGAGCTCTTTGTCCACTTTACTACATTGCTTCTGAATGCTCTGTGAATCTATCTCATTCTGTGATGAGAGTTAAATCCAGGTGACGGAAATGAAATCGGACAGCTCAGATTTGTGGCTTTAGGGAGTATTGGCAAGGGAAGGAATGGGGCTGGGAAGTTCTAGGATCAAGAAGAGGGAAAGGATAGAGTTGCAGAGGAGGTTGGGGAGGTGGGGGGTGGGGAGGGGGGAGGTTGGGGCTAAGTCAGAATCTGTGTGGGTTCGGGTATATAGAAATATATAAATCTAGCCAATCTCTTTAAGGCTCTTGGAAAGGCATAAAGTGAAGCTCAGTTATTTTTCTCTTCCCTTCTTCCCTCACCTCCCCCCAAAATGAATCATGCACCTGGCCTGGCACCACTTTCCCACTTTGGCTCTGTCTATGTGATCCAAAACACCCCATGGAAAACCACTAACCAGTGTTTTCAGCTTGGATAAAATTAACCCCTAATATATTCAAGGATACAGAGATCAGCCTAACAGAAGAGATTCAAATACGTAGAGCTCGCATGGACCTTAAAGGCCACTGAATTCAATTCCCTCATTTTACAGATAAGGACACTGAGACCCGGAAGGTTGAGCTTGTGCAAGATTGTTATTGATCTTGTTCAGTTGTTTATGATTCTTCATGACTCCCTTTTGGGACTTTCCTGGCAAAGATATTGAAGTGGTTTGTCATCTTCTTCTCTAGCTCATTTTACTTATGAGGAAATTGAGGAAAATGGTAATTTAGTGATTCTCTCAGGGTCACAGAACTAGTAGATGTCTAAGGCCAGCTTTGAATTTAGGTCTTTCTATTGTGCTATGAAGATTGTACAAGTATCATGTGCAAAATTATTCTACACATACTTCTACTTTTAGTGGATTAAGATAAAATAAATTTGTTATTAAAAAACATACAAGTATTAAATGTGAGAACCCATCTCCCCTAATTCTCTAACTACTTCTATCCACTGTCCCTCTAATAGCAAGTGAATCAAAGCATCTGAATTTCCTTGGGAAACAAGAAAGGTCAAAAGATTGTCTGTTTTTTTTTTACCGAATTGAAGTATCTCTTCCCAAGAGGAAGAGGAGTTGGGTAATTAATAAGAAACAGTAACTATCCATGATCTCCAAGAATAGTAACCTATACTTATATAGTATAATTATATATCATAAATGTTGGGCTAAATTTACATACTAATTTACTTCTTACAAAGTAGTTTCTTATAACACCCTTGTTAAGTAGGTAGCACAGATATTACTGATCCCACTTTACAAATAACTGAAGATCAGGGAGGCAAAAATAATTATCCACAGTGTCATAACTTGTAATGGTCTGAGATCCAAACTTGGTTTATTGTCCAAAGATGGAGATCTTTCCGGTAAATCATGTGGTTTTTCTCTATTGTGTGTTAGGAAGCCAGCTACCTACTTTATGTCCCTTCTGTGCCATATGCAAAATTCAGTTCAATTAGCACCAATTTATTAAGTGCCTTATACAGCAATAGCAGGTCCTACATTAGGGTATAAAGAATATGAAGATAAAACCAAACAATTCCTTCCCTTGAGGAGTTTATATCATATTGGAGGGAAACAACACACACACAAGCAAATGCAAAACAGAAACCAAATCATTTCTGGGGGAAAGGCATAGGTCTAAAATTGAAATTAAAGTTAGCCATTATTGGGTTTTCTGCTTGTTATAAGTAAGAAGCATCTCTCTCCAGTGAGGTATGAATTTAGAATTAGGACACTTTAAGAACAATTTGTTCATTATAGAAAGGGGATACCACAGGGAACAATGGAAAAGTAGGGGAAGTATACTAATAAGGGGATGAACTCAATGACTTCCACTGCCCCTTTTTGAGCTCTGAGTGGTTCTAAGGCCTAATGGTGGAAGGGGGCTGCTTTCTAATAGACTTCCCCTCTCTGCCAGGTACTTTCAGAGGGAAAGGCACACAATTACCCTGTAATGTCCACAAGGGGACTACAGGCCTCCAGGGACTAGAATGCATGTTGGCGTTGACGCCATGGTGGATTAAGGTTTACTCGGAATCTGGCTGTGAGAAATGAATTGTGGAAGGCTCTGTATTTCCTTTGCTGCCTGTTTCTGGGGCCCATGAAGGTATTTATTTTATTGGGCAGTCAGCACCTTTGGGCTACGTGTATTTTGGGATTAATAACTTCTTATTAGTAGCATTGCCTATGAATCGAAAGGCAGTGGGTCTGACTCTGCTGTCCCATGAATCTGCCAAGCCAAGGCCATTTAATTCGGCCTCCTCCAAGACATCTGTCCCAGCCAGCTGTGGTGACTTCTATAATCCAGGCACTGACAACCAGAGGGAAGGCAAACACTCCAGGGGAAGTAACCTTCTAATGCACCTTGTTTACAAGACTTCTGGAAAATCAAAGTCAGCCATTCATTGCTTCCTGTTGGGTAAACACAGACTCCAGCTAGATTCGGCTACCCCGGCCCTCGGAGAATGGGGCCTGCAAGATTTAACATGAGGACTTTGGCTGTTGATTTGAAGCACATTTTTTGGAGATTGAATTGAGACTGTCACATCCCCATTTAACTACACCATAAATCAAGGAGAGTTAATTACATGGAGTACATGGACACACTTTGGCTGAGTCCCTTAGTACACATAATCCAATCCAAACCAGCCAATCTTTATTAAGCGCCTCCCCAGGCAAGGCACTGTGCTGGACCCTGGGAATACAAAGGTATAAACCAATCTCATTTCTGCCTTCAAGGAGCTTATAATCTAATTGGGGAATGTGTCTTGTGCACAAATAAATATGATACATTAGTAAGAGGCAGAAAGACCAAAGGAAAGATGAAAAATGTATGAAATTTGAGGAAAGAGAGATCATTTTCTGTTGCAGGGAGTGGGGAAGGATACATGAGCTGGGACAGAGTGCATTCTAGGCACAGGGAATAGAAGTAAAAGCAGATTAAGATCAGGGAACAGAAACAGGCTGATTTGGCTGGAACATAATTTATATGAATAGAAGCAAGTTGATTAAGGCAGAAAAAGTTGGAGCCAGATTGTAAAGTCTTTTAAATGTCAGGCTAAGGAGTTTTATCACATAAGCATTGGGGAACTACTGAAGACTTTTGAGCAACAGACTGAAGAGGTCAAACCTATATATTAGGCAACTAAGTTTGGCAGCTTTGTGATTAGAGATGGGAGAGACCAGCCAGGAGACAATTAGGGTAGTCTGGACCCGAGGTAAAGCTTGAACTAGGGTGGTGTGAAATAATATACAATATATGTCATGATTCCATCTTCCATCAGTCCTGGATTACATTTAGGTTTTACGGGAGAGAGCAGAGAGAGTCCACTCAGCATGGTAGATAAAGCACAGGACCTGGAATCAGGAAGATCAGAATCCAAATCTGTCCTCAGATGCTAGTTGTGTGATCTTGGAAAAGTCTGTTTGTTTTAAGATTCCTTTTCTGTAAAATGAGCATAATAATAGTAGCCCCTCCCAGGGTTGTTTTAAGAGTCAAATGAGAGAATATTTGTAAAGTAATTTGCAAACCTTATGATATTATATAAATGTTAGCTATTTTTAATCATCATCATTATAATATCAAAATTTCAGGCCAAAGTGACAGGAAAGAGTGGTATTAACAAGAGAATTAAGGAAGTAGGATATAGGGCAAGAATTTGGAAGGAAGATAATATTTGAAAATTCTTGAGTTTGAGCTTTCAAAGAGACATCCCGTCTGCCCCCCCCCCCAAAAAAAAATGTACCAAGTTTTCGAAAATGTAGGCTTGGAATTCAGAGGAGAGATTAGAATCAGATATATCAACTGAGGCCATAGATGGGATCATTGAAAACATAGTAATAGATGAGATCATTAAGAGAGAGAAGATCGTGTAAAGAGACTATTAATGAGCCATTAAGCACACTTATATCCAGGCACAGGAAAAGAATCATGATCCAGGAAAAAAAAAGCTGAGAGATAGGAATCAGAAAGATTCTGGAGGACTAGAAAAACACTACTGTGGAACCCAAGGAGAAGAGAATATTCAGAAAATGTATGGGGTGAGGGGAGTGAGAATAGCTATATCAACACTTCAAAAAGAAAATGAGTTCTGAGAAGAGATTATTGGATGTAGTGATTAAGAGATCATTGGGGACTTTTGAGAATGTCATTTCAGTAGAATGGTAGAATCAAAAACCATATTTCAAAAGAAGTTATAGGTTTTAAGTTAAAAGCCCACATTTGAGACTCCCAGTTTTGTTCTGTTTGTCAGGGCATAAAAATGACAATCTCCTCAAGGGATTGATAGCAGGGCCAGGGCACCAGGACTGAGAGCATGCCATGATGCCATTCTCCATTATCCTGAGCCTTGTGGGGCTTTTATGTCAGTTTAGGAGTGTACTTCTTCATCATATGTCAGAACTCTGAGATAAAGATCCAGCTGCCCTAGATAGTGTACTCCCAAACATTTATACAATTATGGTTACCCTCAAGCCCATCATTTTGATGCCCAAAGTTCCTAGCACCTTTGTCAATCCTGAATTGTCTTATTTACTTCAGATATTTGGTCAGTATCTGGTAACAGATCAATTGCCTAGAAGAGGGAAAGGAACCTGACTTGAATCAAGGTAGAGCAATAAAGTTATAGATATAGAACTGGTTCTTAGAAGGTAACACATCTAACCCTTTCATTTTACAACTGAGGAATCTGTGGTCTAGAGTTGTTTAGTTGTTTAAGTCATGTCTGATTTTTCATGACCCCATTGGGATCTTCTTGGCAATGATACTGGAGTGGTTTGCCATTTCCTTCATTAGTCCATTTTACAGATGAGGAAACTGAGGTAAACAGGGTTAAAATGACAGATCCATGGCCATACATCTAGGAGTCTCTGAGGTCAGATTTTTAACTCAGGGAGTTGAGTCTTCCTGACTGCAGGTTGTGTGCTCTGTCCACTGCACCACAGTGTCCAGGAGACAAGAACCAAGATTGCCAAGGGATCATGGAGAAGAGATGGGAACTGGATTTAGGTACTTTGACTCCAGGTTCATTGCTCTCTCCTTTGCACCACACTGCTTTCCTAACCGCAATTCAGGAGACCTGGGTTCTATTCCTGGCTCTGCTATTAACTTGCAATATGACTTTGTAGAAGTCACCTCATTTCTCTCTGGGCTTTTATTAAATAATGATGAGATAATTGGAAAACTAGATCTTGGATGTAGGGCTAGTGGACCTCAGGGTACAACTAGTCCAGCTCCCTTATTTTAAAAACTAGCAAATCCAGGCTTAAGAAGGTTAAATTACTTCCTTAAGGTCCCCAAGTGAGAATCTGAGCACAGTTTCTCGTCAAAAAGTTGATGCTCTTTCTGCCATGCTATACATGACATTGCAGACGATGGAAGGGAGAGACAGAAAAAAAGGAGGAAATATATAAGAAGAGAGACATGCAAACATAAGGAGTGGGATGGAGAGAGAGGGAGAAAGAGGTAGAGAGAGGGAGGGAGGCAGACAGGTGTGGAGCAGGGAGAGACAGAGAGATGGACACAAATTCAACATTCAACCTGGTATATGATCATTTGGTATCAATTTGCAGCAAGGAGGTGGTCAAATCAAAGCTGGCCACAGGAAATGGGATCACAGCTCCCTGTTTATAAATCTGCTCCCCAGAATTTGCTCCTAACATTCTTGCACCCCCACTTATTGAATGTGCTTCTCCCTTACAAGCAATTTGTGCTTTTCATTTACTTCTAATTCCTCTCCAAGATTCACCTCCTGGAAAAACTTCTTCTAGGGTTCTGCTTCCCTATTGTACTCCACTGGTATGTAGTAACTAATTAATTTACACTTGCTGTTAGGCTGCTTTGTACATTTTTCCAATCATTTCACACGTATGTGCCCTCCCGTCACTTGGAGTGTAAAGCATGGTGTGCTAAAGAAACAGCAATGATTTCCATTCATTTTATGCCTCCTAAAGAATTTGGTGCAGAGAAAGAATTTGGTACAATTCATTCTCTGCACAGAATAGATGTTCAGTAAATGAAGCTTCCTGAGAGAACAACACGAAAGGGGAAAAACAATAAATAGACTCAGTCTTGGTAAAAGAGGTTCAAATCTTACCTCTGACAATAACTGGGCAAATCTATGCACCATAGACAAGTTATTTTATTTCTGAGTCTCTGTTTTCTCAAAAAAAAAATTGTGGGTGGGCAGGGATTCACTAATTCAAAATTAGAGAGGCAGGGCTAGACAATAGTATGTCTGAAAAAGATTTGGAGTTTTAATGGACCACAGTCTTAATGGGATCAAAAGTATGATACGGAGGCTAAAATGCAAATGCGATCTTAGGCTACATTAAAACAGGTTCAGTATTTGGAACTAGAGAAATGAGTTTTGTTGTACTCTGTCTTGCTCAGACCAATACATGCAAGCACAAGATGATAGTGTGGACAGTTCTGGGTATTACATTTAAGACACACAGACAGAGGGAGGGAAGGAGGGGGAGAAAGAGAAAGAGAAACAAAGAGACAAAGAGAAACCGAAAGACAAATGAGAAAAGAGAGAGACAGAGAGACAGACAGAGACAGAGTCAGAGAGGAAAGAGAGAGACAGACAGACAGACAGAGGTGGGGAGAGAGACAGACAGACAGAATCAGTATGGTAAAGAATAATATGGTTGGTTGGTTAGTTGTAGTCCTTTGTACTCAGAGGACCAATATGACATCACTATGTTAGAGTTGAGTTATGGTGTGTCTGGCCAGCTAATCAGACCATTATGAGCTCAGAATGCTCTCCCACAGATTAGGTATAAATAGTTAATGTGGACACTTGGGAAATATTTTCTAAATTTGTGCATCTCATGTTTTTTTTTTCCTGAACCATTTTGCAAATTCTGTTTTGCTCATTCATAGAGCCCAGCACCTCTACTGATAAGGGCATGCTACGATGGGCAGTCCTGTGCCAGTGTCTCCCATATCACACAATCAATTCCAGAGTTCTTAAGAGAGACCTTGAGAATGTCTTTGTATCACTTTTTCTGACCATCTTGTGAGCGCTTGCCCCTTGTGAGTTCTCTATAAAACAGTCTTGTGGGCAAATGTACATTTGGCATTTAGTGTGGCCAGCCCAATGGAGTTGTGCTCTCTGCAGCAGTTAGAACGTTTGCCAGTTTGGTTCAAGAAAGAACCTCAGTGTCTGATTCTTATCCTGCCAGGTGATCTTCAGAATCTTCCTAAGACAATTCAAATGGAAGAAATTCAGTTTCCTGGCACGTCTCTGGTAAGCTGTTCACGTTTCACAGGAATAGAACAATGATGTCAGCATGATGACTCTGTAGACCTTCAGTTTGCTAGTCAGTCTAATAGCTCTCCTCTCCCACCCGTTCCTTTGGAGCTCACACCAAACTCTAGCTCAGGCAATGCCCATGTCAATCTCATTATCGATTGTACATCCTTAGAAAGTATACTGCCAAGGTAAATGAACTTCTCCACAGTATTCAGAACTTCTCCATTTGCTCTAACTGATGGTTCCACATATGGGTAGCATGGTGAAGCACCTGTGTTAGCACAAGCAGCAAAGCATCGATCCATCCTTTGTTGTACCTCAGTTTCAGAGGCTGCTTTGAGTGCACAATTGTCTGCAAACAGAAAAATCATGCACCAACATCCTTCCATCTTAGCCTTAGCTTGCAGTCTTTTCAAGTTGAAGAATTTCTATCAGTGTGGTAACTGAAATGTTACTGAAAAAATGAGCAAAATGAGATACATTCAAGGAGCTGGTAATGTTAAGTCTGAAACAGAAGCAGGGAGGTACACCTGTCTTGAAATATATGAAGTGCAACAATGTGAAATAGGGAAAAATTGTTCTTTGTGCACAAAACGATGAGCAAAGAGTAGAAGCCATGAGAAGGCAAATTTAGATTCAATATAAGGAATGATATCCTTGCAATCAGAACTGTCCAAAAGTAGCATGTACTGAGTCCAAAGTGAGTGGGTTCCCTTCATAGCAGGTCTTCAAGCAAAAACTGGTTCATCAATTATAAGAGTATGATGGGAAAGATTCTTTTTAGATATGTTAGATTAGATGGTCTCTGAGATCCCTCTCTACTCTGAGATACCATGATATTATAAATAACATATTCTTAATTACTTCCTAAATAGTAAATTTTTTGAGTTCCAACTATGTATTTCCCCAAGAACCCTGTATTGCTTTGATATAGTAAATGTGTTGTCATTATATCTTGGTAATTGCAGAAGGGCCAAGACACTAGGAAAGGTGTTAGGACAAATGGACATTACTAGAGAAAGTTTAACCATGGTCCGTTCAATCTGAAAGTCCTTGTAGACCATCAAGGAGTATCAAGGCCACAGCAAGTCGTGTAAGTGTTAAATGGGCATCTAAAAGAAAGCACTCCTAGTGGAGAAGACCCCAAATCTAACCAGTGGGGTCAAT
This sequence comes from Sminthopsis crassicaudata, assembly GCF_048593235.1. Taxonomy (NCBI): domain Eukaryota; kingdom Metazoa; phylum Chordata; class Mammalia; order Dasyuromorphia; family Dasyuridae; genus Sminthopsis; species Sminthopsis crassicaudata. Next base: position 616,210,747 of record NC_133618.1, on the reverse strand, counting down.
GTGGAAAGCAACTCTAAGGTAGAAAAGGAAAAGGGAAAGTCACCTATCTGTGATACTGAGTACCTTTACATTGAACTGGCAGACTATAAAGTTTGTACATAAGGATAATGCATGGAGGTAGGATGTGCGGGCATCCTAGCCCAGTTGCTGGAGTACCTCACACATTTTTCTTTTCCTTCCTTTGGGATAGCTTATTTACCCAAGAACATGAAATCTCCGTCTGCTCAGGGACTGGAACAATTATTCTTATCTCTCAGTAGAACTCAGTTTCTCAATTCTATTCATTCTAGCTTGCTTTGCTTTTGCAAGGGTGTTTATTTAATATCTCTGTGTTTTCTAAAATGGGTATGCTCAAGAGGAGCTGACCCCCAAACAAATCTCTCCTGGAGGATTTGCTTTCAGAAATATGGATTCTAAAGTCATGCTATGGTCAATGAAAAGCATTCAAGGGCAGTCTGAATAAATAGCAGTTGTTTTGTTTTTTTAATGCTGTTTTTAAGCATAAAGTGGGGAAATCTTGGCTTCCCCTTTTGAGTTACTGAGACTTGAGGCTGTCTGGCATGCATATGATTCCCTTCAACTTAATTCTGGGGGCTTAGCTATATCAGTAAATTATTATTTTTGAAAAAAAAATCACATTGGGAAGCATCATAGAATGCAATAAAATCCTGACCTTGGATCAAGGAGATCGGGGCTTAAATCCTGGCTCTGAAATCACTAGTCTCTTTTCCTTATCTGTAAAGTGAGGATAATAATATGCTGAAGGAGGCAGATTTCTGGGTTTAAAATGATGAAAATTTGCATACAAATCCCACCTTTGACATTTACTAGCTGTGTGATTTGGCAGATTCCATGAAGTGCTTTGTAATTTAGGCATCATTATATTGGGAGGAGAAAAATACTGAACTAAGAATCCCAGAACCAAAATTCAAATTTAACTCCTGCTACTTAAAAATGTGACCTCAAGTAAATCATTTAAATCATCTGGGTCTTGATTTTTTTTTTTTTTTTTGAAAAAAAGTTCCTTCTAATTCTAAAGCTATGTCAAGAATTCCTTATAATGGAAAAATAACACATCCTTCTAGAAACAGCCAATCCAGTGTTTTTGTTTGAATAGTACTTACCACCAAATTGCTTCATTTGACCTTCAGTATAACTCCATGAGTTATCGTCGTCGTCATCATCATCATCATCATCATCATCATCATCATTTTCTATTTGAAAAAAATACTGAGGTCAGTAAAGTAATCTGATTTGTCCAGAGCTAGTGAGTGTTAGGATAGACTTTGAACCCAGGTTCTTTCCACCTCCGCAAACACATTGACATTTATAGGGCTGCACTAAGTCATGGGATTATTGTGAGAAAACCTCTTTGTAAGGCTTAAGGGACTACATAAATGTTAGTTATTACCATAATCACATTCAATTTAGCTCAATCTCAGTTCAGATTTCTTGAATGCCCATAGGGTAAATGGCTCTGGACTGGGTGTTATATATAGTCACACCATCCGGAATTCATTAAGCATTAGAGCCCTTTTGGATATTAACCATCCACCACATGATCCGGCACTCCTTGGATTCTCCTAAATGTACCAGTGAGACTTCAGCTGAGTAAGAGAGACTTCGGCATTGTCTAAAGAGCAGGGAATACCTGGGGTGACAACCTGGGAATTTGGGGTACTCCAGGTAGCCTTCTGAAGAAAGCAACCTGAAAGAAATGAAATAGAGAGAAGTTATCCATTGAACCAGAACACCAAAAAAAAAAATACTTACCATGGCAAAATATAAAGAGTAGTATTAGCCTGAGTGATGGGGTGATAGCATCATAAATTTAGAACTGGAAAGAACCTCAGATACAATCTGAACCCATCCTATTATAAGTAAAGAAACTGGACCAAAAGAAGCCAATCATTTCTCCAAAGTCTCAAACTTAGCAATGACAGAGCCCAGATTCAAAGCTGGATCCTCCAACCTAACAATGATTTAGTAAATGTTTAACAACCAGTTTTTTGAGAGGAAAATATGTGCAGAACAAACTTTTAAGTTTAATGTACATTATTAACTTTTATCTATCAATTTTTTTAAGTCTAAACAATCAATAAAACAATAAATCAAGCTTTAATTTGTTGTGTTTATCTATTTCTGAGGTCTAAATATTTAGAAATTTAATAATTGGTTCTGGTTTGAGCTGGTTCCAGAACCTTTTGCTTGACCTCAGAAGTAACATTTTTTCTATGCTGCCATATTCTTCATCTTGGTTGTGCCCCTTAAGAGGCAGCTAGGTAACATGGTAGATAGGGCTCTGGATTTGGAATCAGAAAGACCTGGATTTAAATCTGTCTCTTATTAACTATGTCACCCCTTTATAGGTCATTTAATGGTTCTCAGCCTTAGTTTCTAATTTGCATCTGCTGCCTTGACTAGTTTCAATTCCATGGAATAGATGTCCTTCCCAAAATAATCTCGTCTCTTCTAAAACTCACCACCATAATGCTATTCAAGCTTTGATTGATTCCATCTCCCTCAGCCTATCTCCTTCTATTTGGAGGGCTGGAGGGCAGAGTATCAAACTTCTTCCTTTATGGTGAGCAGAAACTGGACCCTCAGATCATTCTACCTTACATCTGCTGCCCTTCATGCTTTCAACACCATGGAATAAGATGTCCCTTGATATCCCATCTCCTCTTTTTGTGTGACTCTCATTTTAAAGAAGGAAACTGAGATCCAAGATGCATGAAGTTAGCCAAAAGTTAGCCACACTGATAATTGCTTGCAGAGCTGGGATTTGAACCAAGGTATCTAATTACCAATTGATCTTTCTCTGTGACTGAACCCATCAAGGATATGTTCAACAAGGGCATCAGACATCATTTTTATAATGGGAGAGCTCATAAACACTACTGACAAAAGATGAGTCCAAGCCAACATGTTGGAAAAGAAGCTTGCTTAAAGTAAAAGCATGTAGAATTCATGATGTGGCTATGGTGTGGTGATACGTCAATAGTCCCAGGCTCAGGGTCAGATTGGCCTCTGCTCTAAGCTCTGCTACTGTCTAGCTAAGTGGTGTTTACCTCAAAGTGTCTCCGTTTCCCATCCATAGAAGAAAGGCCTTGAATGAGAAAAGATCCCAGGTCCCTTCCAGAAATTTCAACATTTTACAATTCAATTAAATTCCCTGGAGGTGGGAGGGAGAGAGAAAGGTACCTAGTGTAAGTTAGCTCCTGGGGAACCAATACACCCAGAAATACAGTGACAGTGTCAGCTTGACCCGAAAATAAATGACTTTAGAAGACAAAACTTTTTTTCTGCTAAACTTCTCCCTATGAGCACTAAAACTTCTGCAGAGAAGTTTTTCTTGTCTTTTTTTTATTAAATGCTCATAAATTAAAATCAACAGAACTCAAGATTCCTTACATTCTGAATCAAATGCAGCCAATGTTTCTCCTGCATATGTGGGTTATTAACAAAGATGGTCCTGCATGCCCTTCTGATTTACTAAAGGAGCCACCTGGAATGCACAAGAAAAAACATTTTAATAGGCTCACAGATGAGCAAAGCTGCCTCCTCCTCTTCTTCCCCTTCCTCTTCCTTTTCTTCTCCTCTTCCTCCTCCTTGTTCTTTTCTTCCTTCTCCTCTAGGCAGAAGGCGCTTTTATTATCTGAAGGCAAGTAGTCACTGGTGTTTTAGAGGAGCTTATCAAAGAAAAACAGAAAAAAAATGATCCCTTCTAGCACTGCAAAACAGTATAGTGTTAGCCCAGCATAGTGGATAGAGAACTGGCCTTGAGGTCTCACTGCTCTGGATTCAGTTGCCACTTCTGACATATCCTAACTACATGATACTCGGGAAGTCACTTAATTCTCACTGTTTTGGCCACTTCTATAAGGCTGTTAATTGCCAAATAGGGGTCAGCCAATATTGATAGAGTGATCTCCTCTGGGACTCCCTGGGAAATCATTGGCCCAATGCCTATCCTTAAATTACATGTTTAGGGCATTTTCCTATCTATTTTCTCCCTAGACCTGCACAAAAACATCTCTTTGAGGCAGGTTGTGTTAATCCTATTACATTTCATAGATAAGAAAACTGAGGTTTAACAAAATAAAGTGACTTTTCCAAGATCACACAGCAAGGGGTAAAGTCTGGATGAATATTTTTTGTTTCTTCCTCAATAACAGATCTCCTATATGATCCTTTACTACATAACCTTCATTCATGTTCTCATCTGCAAGTCTTTCCCCATTCCAATCTATTCTCCAAAATATTGTTAAAGTGATGTTCCAAAAGTGTTCATTTGATCAAAATACTCTTGTATTCAATGAGCTCCAGTAACTTATTGACTCAAATATATTGAATCAAGCAGGTAGGTGGCAGAGAGTAGAGAGTGCCAGATCTGGAGCCAAGAAGACTCATCTTCACAAGTTCAAATCTAGCTTCAGACACTTCCTAGTTGTATGACCAGATCAAATCATTTAACTCTGGTTGTCTCAGTTTCTCATCTGCAAAATGAGCTGGAGAAGGAAATGACAAACTACTCCATTATCTTTGCCAAGAAAACCCCAAATGGAATCACCAAGAGTAAAACATCGCTGACCAACAACAATAAAATATATACTCCTCTTTTTACTTTTTAAAAACTCTCACAACCTGATCCTAAATCTGTGTTTCCACACTCACTGAGCATTGCTCCCTATCTCATCACCTATGACTAACAAAATTGTCCTTCTCTCTTTTCTTTATCTATAACATTCCATTGTCCATCCCTGTACCTTCGCATTGAAGATATCTCACGCCTTAAATGCATTTTCTCCTCACTCCTTCATAAATTCACCTTCTTCCTTTAGGACACAGTTCCAGCTCTAACTTCCATGTGAAGTTTTTTTCCTGAACCCCCCAACTACCAGTACCCCTAATCCTTTGTATTTATTCTTTGTATACTTACACATGCCTTTATTGTCCTCTGAATTAATATGCAAGCTCTAAAAAAAGACAGATAATTTCATATTTTTTGTATCTGAAGCAATGAGTACAGTGTCTGGTATTTTACAAATTCTTGATTGATGGATTTGATTAGAACCTCTTCAAAATTCAGTGCTATTTATACTATAATGTATGGCTAAAACCTACTGTTTGCTAAATGAATGAATCAATGGGTAGTCTTCAGATTCTGTTTACTTTGTCTAGACTCTGAAGTCAAATCATGGAGATTTTCAATTATATTGTACTTTTCTGGCCCCCATCCAGTTAGAACATTTTCAACTAATGAAGTTCACTCAGATATTCAATTACTTTGCTTGCTCTCAGACACAAGCAAGAGATGAAATGGCATTTATTAAATGTTTACTAGGTATCAATCACTCTTTTAAGCATTGGGGATACAAATTAAAAAAAGTGAGATAGTCTTTGTTCTCAAGGAACATTCAATGGGGGAGACAACACATGTGGGAAGAATGAGGTGTGGAGTAAATGGAAAATCTCAGTCATTCTTATGATTCAGTGACATGATAAAGAGTAAGTCCAGGACTTTTTAGAAATCACATTAACACAAGAAAATATTGAACCAACAACCAGGAAAACAATCTTGGTTGCATTTCCAAATGAGTACTATTCTCTTTTCTTCTTTCTTTCTACCAAAGTAATGTGGAAAACCATAACTCCTCCAGAGATCTATGTTCCAAGAGGGCAAATTCTTCCCCTGTAACCAGAATGGAGCATTTCAGTGTGGAAAACTTTGCTATCATAGTTTCCAGTATCTGTTGTCCTCTATTAATTACTTGCCCAGCCGTTCCTGGTCTGGAAACCATGCAGCTTATGGTTTCCCTTGCTTTAAACATTATGCACTATTCCTAAATGGGTTTACTTTCAAGCTCCCTTAGTTCATTTTTTGCAACCATGAACCCTGGAAGAGGATTAGATGGAAAAAAATGTGAATTTGGACAGATTTGGGAGACAGTGGAAGATAGAAGGAACTGGAGTTCTATGTCCATGAGGTCACAAGAGTTGAGCATGACGGAAGAGCTGAAAGACAACAACATTGCTATTAAGTGTTAAGTATTAGATCTTCCTGATTCCATGTAGAACACTCTATATACTGCACCCCCTCATTATTTATTAAATATAACAATAAGAGGAATAAGACAGTAATAATCATTCATTGTTATAATAATATATTTTAAACTTTTCCTACAACTATCATAAAAATTCAAATTACTTAAACATTAGAGCTTTATGGTGTCATAGAGATCATTTACTCCCTTAATGTTGCCATTTAAAAAAGGAAGAAACAGGTCCAAAGAGGAAATATGACTTTCCCCAGATTTCTTAGAAAGGTAGTATAAAAGTTAGGATTGAACCCCACACAATGCATCATTCACACTTTCAGGAGAGGAGGGAAAGCAATTCATTAGTGTTTAGTGAACAAAAAATGGAGCTGAGGAAATGAAATGTCAGTGAAATGAAATGTGGTACTATATTTGGTATTAAAAATTAGCCCAATCCAAAAACAGGGCACCAAAATGGTCTCTGGACTATGGACTATGGACATTTTTGAGATGGGAAGGCATGCAGGAAGGATGTGTTTCCAGAAATCTGAAACTTCCATGTCTTAAGGGTGGGTACATGTGAGGGATTCCAGAGTCTCTATCAGAGGTCAACCATGATCTCATCTTCCTTTAACATCCTAGAAAAAATTCCCAATCTTGGAGTAAGGTTGGCCATTTCCAAATTTTACTTTTTTTACACCGACCACTGTACTCCTTCCTCTTCTATCTAATTTCTGATTCTGTCTTGGCCCCTTAGCCCCAGTAGGTGAACTTTTACCTTGTTATGTCTTTAACCAGGTCAAAACTTCTTGGCCAGCTTCATATTCTGGTGTCTCCCCATCCCCACCCTAACTTTCTAGCTCCTCTTTGTGTGTTTTCTTTCTATATAAGAATGGAAGTTCCTTGAGGGTAAGAATTAGCTATTTAACTGTATCCTAAGTACTAAGCACAATGCCTGGCTCAAATAAGTCATTAATAAATTCATATTCCTTCCTTCCTTTATTCATTCACTAAATGGTTGGACAACAAAAGCAATAATATAGAATTAAGAAAGCAGAGAAAGCAATTAAGATTTTTCCAAGCTCCAGTTTGGAATTTAGAGGAAGTATGCTTCTTTTTAAGTTGCACTTCTAGTCCACCAAAACCCAAGGTATAGACAAAACCTTGGTAGTAGAACCGCCCCAAAATCCTCACCTCGGGGACATGCCTGTCTTGGTTTTATCACCACTGTCACCCTCTTCCAGTCTGAAGGATTATCATCTAAGAAAGATTAGACTTCACACAATCATGTAATTTTAGAACTAGAAAGCTTCTTGATCTATTTTGTCTCAAAGTTGATGGAAGTTGTAGAGAGATGGATTTTAGTTCATTGTAAATTACAAAAGAAAACTTCCTGACAATTAGAAATATTCAGCAGTGCAAGGGGATTCTTGAGGGAGATTGTAGGTTCCCCTTCAGTGGAGGTCTTCAAGAAAAGGCCATATATTCACTTTGGGGGTACGGTAGAGAGGAATTGTGTTCAAAGAAGTGTTAAACTAGATGTTTTTTAAGGTCCCTATGCCTTTTGAAGCTTCTGATGCTGTGAAAGGGGAAATTCAAGATCTACTTGTCTCACTTCATAATGTCAATTAACTTCTAGATCTTACTCTGTCCTAATTACCTGTGTGGTCCTAGGAATGAATAGATCACACTGTTTTTTTCAGGTAAAAGTGGTGGACTTGTGATTTCACTGCTATAAAGAACTCTCTAAGGAGGATACATCTTCTACCAATTTGAGTTGGCATTTCCCCTACAACTTAAGTTTTGAAAGAGTTGCCCAGAACACTGAAACAATAAATGATTTGCCAAGATCACACAATAATTATAAATCAAATGCAGAACTTGAATTCAGGACTTTCTGGCTCTAAGGCCAGATCTCTTTTCACTATGTCATATTGTCTAGGAGAGTCATTGGATAGTGATATGTTTGCAAGGCAGTGTAAAATACATTTACTCACATGATGCTCATTCACAACAACCACATTTAACACATAGGAAACTGAGCATGAAATAATTATCATTTGTCTAAATCATAGAAAGTGGTTGAGCCAAGACTTGAACTCAAGTCTCATCTCCAAATCTTAGGTCCTTTCTGGTGCACCAATAGGAAAACAGTTCCATAAACTAGGAAACATTTGTTTAAGTTAAATAGAGTCAGGGACACTAATTAGCTTACCTTGGAGATGTTTGACTCAAATGTACACAGATCCTTCTTTTTACCTCACAAGGGTATTTAAAAAGCAAAACAAAACACTAACTATGTACTTGTTTCAAAATCTTCTATTTAGATGTATCAGTTCACTTCAGAATTAAGGCAACCTCAGTGTTTCCAAATATTTTCTATTTCTTAATAGAATGTAGGTTTTCACTGCCCTATTTCAAATGAATTCATTTTATGCACTTAAATGAAAGTACTACAATGAATAGGAGGACCCTTCTAAATGAGAACAGCCAAGAAATCTCATGTAGATGGCAATTCTTTGCAGGCTTTTAATACTTATTACTATTCATCCTGCCAATCACTTACCAGATTTATCACGGTTCCATCTTTCAACATGGGGAAAAATATGTTTCTGATTTCATTATGGGATGCTTGTTCTCATGGTATTTCTGAAACGTGTTCTGAGGCTTCAAGGAAGGTCTTCCAAATCCAAACCTAAGGCCTTTCCTTTGATTAGAAATGCTAAGTGGAGACTGTATGTTGTTTTTAATTGCAGCATAGCAATTGATGGCCCCAGTCTGCTTGCGGCCTCGTGAATTTTCAGTGCTGGATTGGTTATGTGAAATACTAAGGGAAAAAAGAGATTTCACTTTCAAGCAGAAAGATTTTGCTAAGTACCAAGGCAGGGGTAAAATGTACAAAGGGAAATAGAATGTAAATATGGAGGAGTCCACTGAGTGGGGTGGATGCCCTTTGTAAATTCAGTGATGCTAGGACTCCTATATTATTAGATCTTTAGTTTACATTTTGGTTTAAAAAAAAGAGTATTTTCAATGTCTAGCCATAGGGCACTGGGAATTAGCATATCTGATTCCTGGCTAACTGTGATGTACTGTGAGATATGAGGTAGGGTCCCTAAGGACTTGACTGACTTAAAGAACAGGATAAGCAGGTATACATGTGTCCTGGGCCTCTGACCAAGTGAATACATGATGGGGGCAATTAAGGTACAAAATCTGAAAAGAATAGATGATGATTGTAATGGACTATGTGAGTCAACATCCAACCATGAATATGATACTTAGAGATGACAATGTTAAGTAGGATAAAAACAAGGGAAAGGTGGAAATTGAAATCTGCCTAAGGGCTTACAATCATGATAGAGAAAGAGAGGAATTGCAGGTGTAATTCATTTCATTGGGAACCTAAAGTGGCAGACAGGAGTAAGCAGTTTTAGAATGCCTTTGACAACATGGCAGCTCTGCCCATTCCAGGGTCATAAAATCACAGAGGACCTCCAATTCTATGAGCTTTGGTAGCTCTGTGCTGGTCTTTGTGCTACGTGTTAGGGATATGGATATATGCAATCAGAAATGCCTCTGCCCTCAAGAACTTTACACTCTTAGGTAGAAATAAAACACATGAAGGAGAGTAGGAAAGTGGGATAGGGAGGGAGTTACTCTATATCAGCATGAGTTGGCAGGGGTTACCGGAATGTGATATGAGTTCCAGGCAAGACCTTTCACATTTCCATTCAATATTTATTACATACCTCCCTGGGAATGAAGAGGAAGATAAGTAGTTTGAGATGATACTATCTTTTATAAGCTATTAAGAGATTTCTATATATACATTGCCTTCAAGTACTTAGAAATATGGCCTTTGGGATAAGGAAACCTGCAACAGATACAGGACAAGTGTCCCAGTCAGCAACTGCCTGATTCTGTGCTTGGTGCTACCCAGCCATTCTCCACCTTGAGCCAACCACATCCTTCAAGGTGGCTTTGTTTTCCTTGCAATTTGGAGGCAAGGGCAGCTCCGAGCACAGGTGCTTCTCCTATATGACAGGGGAACAACTGTGTTTCAAAAACTGCACTGACTTATATTGTCTGTGTTACTTTGGGGTCAGAAAACAGTGACAGTAGAGTATTAAATGTAGAAATGTTGGCATTCTTCACTGAGATTTCCCTTTTCTCCCCTCCTTATGTCATTTCACTCAAATGACTTCCTTCATTGATTTCAAGAATCTAACTATCTCACTAATCAAATCTAACTAATCAAACTAAGTGGTAGCCCTTCTCTTTTCCAAGGCAAACCCTTCTACATCCAGTTGTTATCCCATTTCAACCAACTTTGATTAGCCAGTAGGCTCCATTCTTTTCCCAACTCATTTCCTTATTTTCAGACTCTCTCAAATTACTGATAGCTTTCCCATAGTCTCCCAATGGCCCCTTTCTCTCTGGTCCTTAAAAAAAGGCCTCTCTTGATCCAAATGCCCCACTAGTTATTATCCTATATTTCTCTACCCTTATGTGGCTAAATAGAAAGATGTCTACAGTTGGTGTCTTCTATTCTCTTCTCTTATTCTCTACTAAACCTTATGCATTCTGACTTCTGACTTTAACATTCAATTGAATTTGGTCTTTTCAAAACTACCAATGAAAAAAATGTAATTGCTCGCTCTGATGCTTCCCCCCCCCCACAATTCACATCATCTTTTATACTTACATTTTCTCATAATTCCTTTTCTCATAATTCTCTTTTCTACAGCTCCCTCCTTACTAATATCCTTTCTTGAATCTTTATCCAGGTTACACAAACTAGTGATATCCCATGACTCCCAGTAGTCTGACCTGAGTCTTCTTCTCTTCTCCCTCCATACTATTTCTCTTGGTAATGTTAGTAGCTCCCATGGTTTCATTTGTTTTTATGAAAACTATTCTCAGATCTATTTATCCAGCCCTAACCTCTCTTGATCTCCAGTCTAACATCTCCAACTTCTTATTAGATATTTCAAACCCAATATCCCACAAACATTTCCAAAACAGAATTCATTCTTTCCACCAAAATTCTTCCTCTCTTTCCTATTTCCCCATTATAGTTGAGAGCACAATTTGAGTGCCATCTTCAGTCATTTTTTCTCAATTCCATATTTTATCTGTTGCCAAAGCCTATCATTTCTACTTCATCATCTCACCCCTATACTCCATCTATTCTCCTCTGACATGGTCATAATTTAGTATGATTCCTCGTCAAATGATGCCGGTACTGTTACAATAATCTTCTGGTTGATCTCACTGTTTCAAGCTTCTCCCCATTTCAGCACATCTTCTATTCAGCTTTCAAATTAATTTTCTGAAAGTAAATTTTTCCATCTGACCATGCCTTCCCCCATACAGTAAACTCTAGCAGTCCCCTATTATCTTCAGGAAAAAAAATATAAAATCTTTTTCTTGATTTTTAAAGCCCTTATTACTTACCTTCTTTTCCTATCTTTCCAGTCTTCTTACACTCTACTGTCTTTTGTGATTCAATGACCTTGGCCTCCTTGATCCTCAAACATGACACTCTAGCTTCTGACTCAGTGTCACTTCATTGTCTTTCCTGCATTCTTGGAATGCTCTCCATCCTTACCTCTCCCTCCTGGCTTCTTTTGATGACTTCAAGCTTGAACTCAAACATTATCTTTGCAAGATATTTCCCTTCTCCTCACTGTCCCCAGTGTTTTCCACCTGAGATTATCTCCCATTTGCCTTGTATATATCTTGTACATATAAGGTTGTTTACATATTGTTTCCCAGGTATTATGTGAATTCTTAGAGGGTAGGAATTCTTTTGCCATTTTTTTTTGTGTCCCCAGCACTTAGCACAGAGTCTTGGGTATAGTAAACAATAAATGCTTATTGACTGACTCTACTTATAGATCTTTTGGTAACCAGACCCCTCTTAGACAAGATAGCTATCAAATAATGAAAGGGAAATTCTCATAAGGTTTTTTGGGCCATCACCCTCACCTCCATTAGGGTAAAAAAGAATCCCTCAGTCCTGGGGGATTGGGCCTATTTGTGTCTGGCTAAGAAAGAGGGTCTCTATCTCTGTCTGTCTCTGTCTCTATCTCTCTCTCTTAGCAATTGCAGGCAATACAATGTAATATACATTGGTTCCAAAAATCATGCAAAAGTCTTTATATAGTCTTTCATCTTGTCCTAGAAAGTTAGAGGTCCCTCCCTTCTCCCCACCCCCATCCCATTCCCATTCCCATTTCTTTCTATTTCTTAAGAGCCAGTAAAACCAAGCAAAATGAACCCAAGCCACATGAAAGCAATGCATAGGGTCAGGCTAGAAATCAAACTCTCACTTCAGTTTCTTCTTCCCCTTTCCCCAAACTATTATTGAAAATTATGTTTAGATGGAGCTATTTTCTGATTTGTCCCATAAATGAAGTCAATACAAGGAGTTGGCTGAGTGCCCTGTTCAACATAGATTATTTCAAATATGTATTTTTTTTTTAATTTTAAAAGTCCTTTTTTATTTAATAAGAGTTATTTTCTTTTCCCTCTACATTAGAAAAGAAAACAAAAGAAAGAAAGTCCTTTATACAAACAAACAAACAAAAAAAAAAACAGTCAAGCAAAATAAAAACTCCCATTGGTCTCTTGGGGGGAAAGTATGTGTCCTCTACTCCCTGAGTCTATCATTTCTCTGACAGGAGGTGGGTACCATGTTTCATCATGAGTTTCCTGGAATGGTGCTTGATCATTGCACTGCCTTGAGTTTAGATAACCAATATAAGATCTATGACAGTAGGACCTAATGTGAAGGGAGCAAAAGGGACAGAATGCTGCTGGGTAGTTCATTAAGATAGCACTGGACAAGGAAATCCAGGAATTTCTTCATCCTTGCCCCTCCATAAGCCATAGAGAGATCAAACAACCAAAAAACACAGTGTCATACTCACAGAATGGAAGAACCGGATCTAGATGATTTCTTAGATGTCTTTCAGCTCTAGCACTCCATGAGAGATATCCCAATGGAGTAGAAAGAATTTAAAAAAGACCTGAATTCAAATTCTGAATTTGCCTCCTGGGATCTACTTTCAGCTATTTCTGCAATATTTTTTAAAAGATATATGCCCTATCTTTCAAATACAGAGTGTATATAGTCTGGCTAGATATTTAGAGACTTAGAAGAGGGATTGCTGATTCGATTTTTCATAGCAGACCATGCCTCATTTACACAAGAGAGTTTTGGATCATTACCTTTATTATATGTCATTTTAAATTTGAGCTGTTCCCTTGCCTATGCCAGGTGGTACAATGTGTACTACTTCTGTGCACGTCAAACCCCAGCATTCGTTTAAAATTTATGGCATTGTGAGCATATAGAGTAATGAAGAAAAGATAGCCTGAGCTTTTGCTAAATTTTAATCTAAACATGATTTAAAACAAAAAAAGGGGGGCGGGTAATACCCAAGATCATATACATATCCTCAAGATAAGTGTATTTCCATGGTCATCTGGTAAAACAGCTCCCCCTACTGAAACTGCCAAGGATGCATTTCTACATTCAGATTCTAAGATTTCTGTGCACAGGGGCTAAAGCAGAGCAAGCTAGAATGAAACTCAGAGTCAACAAAGAAGATGCTCTCTATGCTGATAGGTGTGAGCTTTTAAAAGACTAAAATGCAGCTAGAGCCGAATTAGGAGCATCTCTTTTCTCCCTGCTGGCCACAAGGTGGTCAGAAAAAGCAACACAAGGATACTCTTAAGATCTCCCTTGAGAACTTTAGAATTGATTGTATGACATGGGAGACATTGGCATGGGGCCACTCAACATGAAGTACCCTCATCAGAGAAGGTTCTGTGCTCTATGAACAAAGAAGAATTAAATTAGCTTAGAAGAAACATATGTACAAAGTTAGAGAGTGCACCCCAATAGTCATAGGGACTATTTGTGTCGGAACTGTGGCAGAGCATTCTGAGTTTGTATTGGTCTGATCAGCCACCCTTGGACAAAATTATGTCATTTCTGTCCTTTTTTGAGAATGAAGAGCAACAACTAACTAATCAACCAACCAACTAGCTGCCTACCACCAGGACCAAATGAACAGTTAACGTAGTGTATGGAGCTCCTGGATAGCCAGGACTGTGAGGGCTGGGTGGACATTGACTGGAGCTAGTAGAGAAAAAGCACTCAGTCAATTGACAACTTTAAAAGGCTGAGTAAGAACCCCGAGTGAGACTAAGAATTTTAGACCCTTAACCCTTTATAATCTGGTCCCCTCCTTCCATTCCAGTCTTACACAGCCTCAAAGACTCAATATATTTTCATTGGCTGTCTCTCATTTTTGGTATTCTTTCTCTATTCACCTTTGCACTCTGACCTATTTCAAGTTTCATCTGAAATCCCATCTTTTCTAAGAAGCCTTTTTTCATTGCTAATGACTTGAATGTGCTCACACTAACTCATACAGGTTTGGAGCTGATTATTAATTTTCAGTGTGAGCATTTATATCTTAGAATCTCAAATCAGAGCTAGGGTATTTTTTATTTTCTGGACTTAGAAAAGTAATGGAGAAAATGTTAATGGTGCAAATCAAGCTTAAAATTGTTGCAAATCCACCTTTCCCCCAAATCCCAACATTTATCAGTACACTTCTGCCATCTCTATGAAATGATCCACAATCTATCCTGTATGTATATTGGAAGTACATAGTTTTTTTGCATGTTGTATCCTCTAATAAATTGTGACCTCCCTGAGGGCAGGGATTATTTGGTTCTGTTTTTTGTTTTTCTTTGTATTCCTAGTACTTAATACAGTGTCTGGCATACTGGATGTATTTAATAAATACTTCTTGACTTGATTTATGATTAACTTTAAAATGAAATACCTGACATACATCCTCTAGAGGGTGTTGTGAGACTCAAAGCAGATCAAGTATTGTATTCATTAAATACAAAGTAGCATTTTTGGCAACAGTTCTAGTACTTAACCCCAAATGCCTCAGTTAAAAAAAAAAAAAAAACATTCACATGTTACACAAATGCACACACATGAAACAAGTCCTACTTACCAGTAGCTTAAATTCTATTGTCAGAAACAAATCTATCCACATAGCTGAGGGATAAGAGCAGGAAAACTGTTTTATATAGCACCTCAAAGAAATAAAAAATTCTCTGAAACATAAATGAAGAGAACAGTACAATCCAAGTATGTGAGATGATCAGTACAAAGGCATAGATAAGGGAGAGGCAGCACTAATAGTAGAAATAGGGACAACGGGACAGAAAAGAAGGAGGGTAAAAGGAAATTAAACTCATTTTACCATTTTCCTTCAATTATTCTTTTTCCCCCCTCCAGTCCTGTATCTCTCACAGCCTCCTATTTCTTATTAAAGAGTTGGAGACATGGGAATGATTTCTCACAGGCAGGCAAAGCCAGCGTGAATGTTATCTGACTGAGTAATGGGATGACTCAACCAAAGGAGAGAACATCTGGCAAAATGGGAATCACTACTGAAATATTAATGCAGTACATTCCAAAAGTCATTGCAAAAATAATTGTCTTGTCCTTGTCCACATTCCACCATAGCACTAATCATTCTTATCATCACCACCCATTTCTAGATTCTAGAGATCATCACCTATCCATGGAAAACAAATGTGGAGATTCCCTATTTAGCATAGGAAAAGAGGAGATCCCTAAAGGATCAGATTAGTTTGAAGATGGCTAAAATATTTAATCACAGCCCCAGAAGAGATTTTTGAACCCATTTTCCTTGTCCCTCTACCTTTGTGACCTTTGGGCAACTCCTTTAATAATTGGAGGTGACCTTCCAGCTAGAAACATTATTTGTAAATTAGAGGTCGATTTTTATTATACTGAGGGGGATCTTAAATACTAAAAACAAGAAGAAGAGATTTAGAGAAGGGATAAAATCTGTCTACAGTAATGAAGTGGCATATCATACGGATTTGGAAGATCGAAAAAGCAGAACTATTCATAGGGGGTGGAAGGCAGAGAAGCAGATTCTAAAAAAGATAGGCTCAGTGTCAGGAGGTGAAAAATTTCTAACAATTAGAGCCATTCCAAAGGGGAATGAACTTTCTCAGGATTTTGTTAGCTGCCTTCACTGGAATTCTTTAAGCAGAGATGAGATGATCCCTGTTGGGAATGTCCTCAAGGAGGTACTTACTGAAATATGCGTTAAACTAGATGATCTCAGATGCTCCTTTAAATCTGGGATTCTATTATTCTCTCCTGATCATCTTTATTACATTACTAGCAAATAGCCACTCTGTGCTATGTATAGAAGGCAGTTGGTCAAGTTGAACAAAGCCACAATGACTCATTCGTGTATTATAGTTTAAGATACCCCCAAACTAACCTAGTTAACTTTTTATTGAGCAATTATGAAGGGCTGAGGCCTGTAATAGCCTGTTGTTGTTGTTGTTGTTGTTTTCCTAAAGGATTATAGAGTGAAATGTATCTAAGACAGACATTACAGATGGGCAAATTGGGCCCAGAATTGAGAAGTAGAGATATGAATCACTTTTGGGAAATTGCAGAACCTTCCTTCCTTCCTTCCTTCCTTCCTTCCTTCCTTCCTTCCTTCCTTCCTTCCTTCCTTCCTTCCTTCCTTCCTTCCTTCCTTCCTTCCTTCCTTCCTTCCTTCCTTCCTTCCTTCCTTCCTTCCTTCCTTCCTTCCTTCCTTCCTTCCTTCCTTCCTTCCTTCCTTCCTTCCTTCCTTCCTTCCTTCCTTCCTTCCTTCCTTCAAAGGAATACCATTGCCTCTGAAGGACTAAAAATAAGTATTTCACAGAGAACAAAGAGAAGCACATGATGAGTGTGAATAGGCTGAAATGCATAATCAGGGAGGAATTCCAAATTAAAACTGGAGTAAGGACATTGTTGAAAAAATATATCATAGGAAAATGCATATCTGTAGGGTGTCACAGTCAGTGGGGAAACTCTGGCTGGAGTATAAGACCCTTCAGCCCAGAGGGAACCTGCTAACAATGTCTAATTTAGCTCCCCATCTCCCTTAAGGGCTCTCAGCCTTCCTGAGAAGTCAAGGGGTGGTGACAACCTGTGCTGAGATTGAAGCAAAGTGATATCAGGTGGAAGAGTGATAGCAGGTGGCAAACTGCATACAATAGCAAGTTGTTTATGTGGTCCCACATGCGCAGTGTTGCTTTAAAAAAAAAATTATAAAAAGGGGGAAAGACCTTGAAATAAACAGACTCTATTTTCCCACCATCCTTAGGGAGTCCCTGCTCATCACTTTTCCACTAGAAAGGTATATTTTAATCACCCCGGCGTGAGGGCTCTACAGAAAGCAATGGTATGTTTTGTCACCCTAGTTTGGGAGCTCTAGAAAGCAGGACACAACACACATCATGTGGTCAAGGGTCAAGACTGACAAGTAACCAGTTATGGTGGTAACACTATAGTGTTATTGGTATCTTTACAATGTTAGGAAAAACCAAGAAAGGCTTTCAATACATCAGATAGATCCATTGTGAAAAGCTTTGGGGAAGACATGGAAGAGGGTTGCATAGGATGGGAAAGCATAACTAGCTTGTTATCTGCATCAATGAGGAAAACTTCTGAAAACACGAGTCACAGATTGTGTTAAGTATTGAGAGTCTATTAAACAAACACAGGAAAAATTGCAATTATTAACATGGAGTAGCAATTGAGTTCTCACAGTCTCTTCCTCTGTGAAGCCACTTCTAAAACCTCTGACTTCTTTTCTGACCTCTAAAAGATTTCCAATGCAATTGGGCAATAGGAGGCCAGAGCAGTGGGAGGTCATGAGGAAATCAGAAGTGTTTATTGAAGGGTGCTTTGCAGAGAAGGCTCCACTTGAGCCAGGCCTAGACAGAAAGCAGGATTTGGACAAGTGGGATTTGAGATGGTAGTGTTATGCTAGTTTGAGAGAAAAATGGAAGCAGAACTACAGAGGAAAGAATAAACATAATATAAACAAGGAATTTTCAAGAGACTGACTGGAGGTAAGGATTAAAATTCAGATGACAAGAGGAAGAGATATTAAGTTTTCAGGAAAGAATGGGCCAACTCAGATGAAGGTAGATATTAAAATCTAGAGGAATTGAAACTATACTGTACAAACTCCAGGTAATATACTGCTGCCATCACATATGAAGCAGTAAGATTTCTGAGTAATACCCAAAAGAAATACCCAGTACACCACCATTGTTTCTGGTAGGAGTCACCAGGTGCTTAGTAAGTTTCTTGGTCTTGGTAAAGCATCAGAGATATGAGTTGGATTGCCTTAAGGCACAAAAATTGAGAAAGTCAGAGATATTATATGACATACACTTTACTGGTATCTTTCATGAAACAACAATAACTGCTGCTTTCTTTGTATTTTACAATTTATAAAACTCCTTTTCACCATCTGTTAGAGCACCAATTTATTCCCCATCAGGGATGGAATTTAAATCTAGATTTTGCCTGACTCTCTGTCCAGCAGACTTTCCAGGATACAATGTAGTCTTTCAACTTTATTTTTTTTTACTACATATTATTATTTTATTAAAGTGCTTATTTAGATGAATGTCAACTACATATATACATATCAAAAAAATACAAAATATATATTAAGCATGAAAAGAAACAGAGATTCTGCTTAATAATAGTGATATTCCCAGTTTCTGCAAGAGTTGGATTCAACTCCATTCTCTGATGTCTTCTGTTTGTATATGTCCCAGCCATCATTTCAAAGAGGAGCTACTTGTCAGCATGAATGGAGTGAGTTTCCCTACTGGGATTTCCCTTCATCAGTGAAATCACCGGTACATTTTAAAAAATGAATAAAAAGAAATAAAAATCCGTCTAAATAAAAAAGCAAATGGTTGCCAAGAGTTACTAGCTTGACAAGTTGTATATAGATTTAAAGTCTAAGCACTTTGGTTCAAACTCAAACCTAAAACCAACTTCTTGAGCTTGAGCAAATCATTTCTCTAGAATCTAACTTCTTCTTTTATTAAAATAGGGACAGTAACTCCTAGAAAGTTCTCATAAACGGCAAAGTGTCGTATAAGTGTGAGCTACTTTTAAGAGAAACTCCACTCATTTTCAGCTACGGATTCTGTCTCACTTTCTAATGTTTCTCCTGCCTTCAAGGGGCCTGGACCATGTTCATGGCTTCTGGAAACTTGTGGGTTTCAGTTCCTATTCATGGGCAAGAGTCCAAATAAATCCTCCATACTTCTTCATTAGCACCTTTCTGCTACTCCTTCAGAGTCTTAAGTGTCCTTGAATCACCTGCCTTTAAATTTTCCCAGGCTTAAGCTATTTCTCCAATTAATCAGTTACAAGCTTGGAGTAGACTCTTAACTCTCACTTCCTCTCTAGTGACTTTGAACTTCCTTTTAAGGGGGAGATCAATAAGGATTTCACATCACACATGCCTTAAATCTCCCATTTTGAGCAACTCCCTCCTCCTCTAGAGGTTGAAGCTGCTCTTACACAATTAGCAAAATAAAATGTAGCAAAAAAAAACAGCTCTGGAAGGAAGGAGTTCCCTTTAGTAAAAGTCTTCAAACTGAGGCTGGGTAATCCCTTATGGAGGACTTTGGTAAGAGACTTATTGTGTACAAGACTCATTGTAGGATTTTGAATGGAGGTTAAGCAGGATGACAAATTTGTCTGGCTGTAATCCGGTCCAAGAGTTTAAAATATAGTTCATGTTCATGTAGATGTTTTAAAGCTTGCAAAGAACTTTCCTAATAGAAATCATACAAGATAGGTAGTACCACTAATATTATAATTCCTTTTTCACAGAAAGGGAAATTGAGGTTCAGAGAAGTTCTCAATCAATAAGCAATTATTAAGTGCTTATTATGTTCCAGGCTAAATGCTGAGAATACAAAGGAAAAACAAAAAGATAGTTCCTGTCCTCTGATTTACATTCCCATGAAGGGATCAACCAATAAGCAATTACATTCAATTAAGATACAAATAGAGTAAAGAGGAGGTAAACTCTGAGCTACCCTTAAAGTGGAACAGGAAAGGCTTCCTGCCAGAAGTGTCCTTTGAGCTAAATCTTAAAGGAAAAAAAAAAAGGAATTGAGTAAAGAGAGCTTTTTAGGCATGGGTGTCGACACTGTCAGTGCAGAGATCTAGAGGTGGCAGTTCAGTTGTTATGTGAGGAAGAACAACTTGTTTGGGAGTTTGAGGGATTCCATCATGAGGAAACATAAGTGTGATGCCAGAAGGAATAGCTTCGGAAAGCCAAGAAGCAGAATATGAGGTTTGAGATTCTAGACATAGTAGGAACTAAAGGGAATATGGGAAGAACCAAAAGACCTGAAGATAAACAGCAAACTACATTGTCCAGACTTGTTCACTAGAGGATTTTGGCACCAGCCTGAATCCTGATCGTGTGTGAGGAGTGAAGAGGTGAGAATGTCCTTGTATCACTTCTTCTGGCTTCCATTTGATTCCCTGCCTTGCTTGAATTCTCCATAAAATATTTAGACAAATGTACTTTTGACATCCGCACAACTGAGCCAGCCCATCAGAATTGTTCTGTCTGTAGTAGAGTTTGAGTGCTTTGTAGTTCATCTCTAGAATGTGTTAAATACCTCATCTTTCCAAGTGATCTTTGGAATTTTCCTAAGACAATTCAAATAGAAATGATTCAGCTTCCTGGCATGGTGCTGATATGCTGTCCAGGTTTCACAAGCATGTGAAGGACCTTCAATTCAGTAGTTAGCCTAATATCTGTTCTCTCTCACATTTTCTTCTCACAATTTTTCAAACAGTGAGCTAGTGTTGGCCATTCATGCAACAACTTCATCATCTATATGTACACTCCTGGAAAGTATACTGTCAAGGTAAGTGAACTTATCTACATAGTGTTCAAAGTGTTACAAGGACATTCTCAAGTTCTCCTGAAGAATGGATTTTGAGACATGAGAGACACTGGCACTGAACTGCTCAGCATGGCGTGCCCTCATCAAAGAAAGCACTGCTCTATGAGCATAGTGGAATTGCAGTAGCTTAAGCAAAACATGAGATGTACCAATTCTGAGGTATCTCCACTAGAAATGTTCACATGGATTACTTGTACCCAACCTGTGGTAGAGCCTTCCAAGCTCATATTAATCTGGTCAGCCACAAATGGACATGGTTACTTGACCTTAGCAATGTGATGTCATTACAGTCCTATTCAAGAAAGAAGGACAATAATATAGCAATGTGTAGTTACAGGAAAGCATGAGTAGATATATCAAGAGTCTTCTACCAAACCTTTTCCAAGGAACAATTCAATTCCCACCAGGAGTAAAGCAAGAGATTGGTGGCAGAGAAGGAGCACTGCATTCTTTTCAGAGAAAGGACACTGGGATGGATTTTTTTTAACTGTCCACCCATAAACAGAATGAGTTCAAGAAAAAAAAATAAGCTGAACTCTTGATCACTATACTTTAATGAGGAAAGAAGTGCCCCAAGCTGTATGGCCAAGGCTTGACTTCTTTCCAACAAAATGCCAGTTACACAAAGATCACATATTGCAAATAAAAAGTGTGTCCATTCATTCAAACCAACAGTAAACAGAAACCGAGGAGGTATACAGATGAGAATATTTATGACAATATATAGAACAAATGCGTATTACTCTCTCACTGAGAGATGTCTTGGCTCAACTTAAAAAGAGAGAAAGAGGGAGAAAGAGAAAGAACAAAAGGGTGGGAAAGAGAAAGAGAGGGAGGGAGAGACACCTAGAGAAAGGCAGAGAAGGGAGAGAGAAAGACAGAGGGAGAGAAAGAAAAAGGGTGGATAAGGAAAGGGAGGGGAAGGAGAGACAGACAGACAGGAGAGAAACAGAGAGACAGAAAGAGAAATCTCACCCAAGGGGAAATTCCTGAAGTCTCTAGTATAGTCAGTTGGTAAAAGAGACGTGACTGAGATACTGCTTTGCTACATGTTGGCTTCTTTACAAAGTCTTTTTTTATCTCTTCAGGGACCACTTCTTAAAGATAATTTGAAAAAAAAATGCATCTTTTTTTCTCTTGAATCTAGAAGCCAGAAAACCAATTTCTCTCTTCTCACAATCTCTCAACAACTCTATTTCTTACATATCTAGGAAGCTTGGAGTTACAGTCCCTACCAATGAGGATATTCTTATGTAAGATTTTGAACTACTAATTACAATTAGCATAAGGCACTCCCAAAAGAGAAACACTCATCTGCCAATGAAATTTAGTTGTTTTTTTTTTTTCTTTTACACCTTTAGAGTTAGAGAATTGCCTACAGCTATAAGAGGATATGTGTAAGAAGCAGGACTTGAACCCAGTTCTTCCTGATTTTGAGGCCATCACTCTATCCTGGATGCCACAATTCATCTATTACTATTTACAAGATCCAATTTCACTTATATTCATTTGAGCTGATTGATACCTGATTGAATGAGAATTTATGAAAAGATATACCAGTTATGCTTTGGGAAATGTAGCCTTGTAAATAATCAATATTTATTAAGTATCTAGTATGTGTATATATATATATATATATATGCATGTCATGTAATGAAAGTGGGTTTATATATATTACGTATATAATATACATATAGCATATATCTGTATACTATGTATCATTATGTTATATATATAACATATACATATGTGTGTATATATATATAGAGAGAGATAGACATATATATATATATATATATATATATATATATATATATATATATATATATATATGTATATATTTCAGTGTTACTGAATCAAAGCATATGAGAGTTATATTCCCTCTTCCCTTTCTTCCTCAGGATTTATATAATAAAGTCAGAGTACTGTGCTTTCTTCTGAACTCCTCAAAATCCTAGTGCAAATGGCATCTTAGCCCCATTCAACTGCTCACAGATGTTGAATAATAGGCTGCCATCTTTGATTTCTCTGGAGTCCTTTGACCTATAATTATTCATGACTATGACTTTGGTTATTTTCTTGACTCTGGCACAAAGTTTGGAATTATTTGATTTCTTTGCTATCATTGGCAAATTTGATTCCAAACTATAAGCAGCTTAATGCTTCATGGAATTGAGAAAGTCGGATCCTCTTAAAGGTTCAAAAGCAGTCAACATCAGCTAGTTTAATATGGAATTAATCTGTCAATGGTGGCAAGAGGAGTTGGGGAGAGTTAGAGGATGGATTGTTACCACTCCTACACTACCATCCCCCCATCAATTCCCATCTAACGATATATGCAGCCAAGAAACCTACTTTTCTCTCCAATCTACCTACTCTTTGTCTCTCCCTGCTCTGACACCCATCCCATCATTTCTTCTTAGGCCCCTGTGTTCCCTTTGAGAGTATGGACAAGTCCAGAACAGGAAGGACAGCAAGTCTTCAGTGTTTTGGCAGGTTGGCCATTGAGCAACTTGGCACCTCTCAAATACTCTGAGACACTTTCCCAGCATATTGAGAGCCTCTTCCTGGCCACCCACACTCTGAATTGCAGCTGAAATTATTGTAGTAAAAAAATTTCAGGGGCAGCTGGGCATTAAACCAATCTCACCAGGCTTTTCCCCTCTGTGGCCTAAGAGGCAGGGTGATGGTCTGCATTGTTTCCTCCTCTGCTGGTAGGAGATCGTGAAGTCCAATTGCAATATAGATCCTGCTGGGTCTACAGGATGCCAAAATTTCAGAAAGAAAAGCATTGGGTTGACCATCTTAGTTTATCTTGGCAGCTGTGTTATGAACAGATTAGGGAAGGGAGAAACTGGCAGCAGAGATTAGTTAGGAAGCTAATTCAAAAACTCTACCAGAAGTGATGAGGACCTGAACTAGAACAATGGTCATGTGAGTGGAGAAGATGTGGAGTGTAGATCAATGTTCTTCTTGTTAAGTTGCTTCTGACTCTTTTTACTCCGTTTGGGGTTTTCATGGCAGAGCTCCTGGAATACTTTGCCATTTCCTTCTTCAGCTCATTTTACAGATAGCTAAATTGAGGCAAACAGGGTGAAGTGACTTGCCCAGCATCACACAGCTAGTATCTAAGGTCAGATTTAAACTCAGAAAGATATCTTTCTCACTTAACTCTAACCACTGTGCAACCTAGCTGCCCAAGGATCAATATGACTTAG
This sequence comes from Sminthopsis crassicaudata, assembly GCF_048593235.1. Classification (NCBI taxonomy): domain Eukaryota; kingdom Metazoa; phylum Chordata; class Mammalia; order Dasyuromorphia; family Dasyuridae; genus Sminthopsis; species Sminthopsis crassicaudata. The sequence goes on along the minus strand of NC_133618.1, from coordinate 616,186,602 downwards.
CAACTAATTGGATAAGGTAGAAGGAGGTGACAAAGATGACTAAATTATCTGATCCACATTGACTCACTGTTTGGCCTCCAATATTTCTCTCTTCTGCTCCCCAGTTTACTTATCTGTTTAAAAAAGTTGTTGGAGGATGAAATCATTGTATTAGATGATCCTTATAATCCCTTAGAGATCTGAAATTTTATAATTCAAAGGAAAACCATAGCAACTCTCTGCTCAGAGATTTGACCTCTCCAGCCATGCTCTGATATTCCTTCCCCACTATTTATACCTCCCTCTCTAAATGGAATTTGCCTGTCCTAGGTCCCAGTGCCTCCGAATCCTCCCCTTTCCTAGAGAAAAGTAAATGAGTCTTCTGAAAGTGGTCATGAATTTAGGCCCAATTGCAGAATCTTCAAGTTTGAAGGCACCTCAGTGTTCATATATTCAGAACCACTTCTTGAGACACTGTCAGTTCTGTAAAACAGTATCATAGCAAAAGAATCTGAAGTTGGAGTCATCCATTCTGACCTTCATTCCTGGTTTGTAATTTCCTAACTAGACAACTTTGAACAAGTTAGTGTAGTCTCTAGTCTGGGTTTTCTAATCTATAGTGTGAAGAGGGTGAATTAGAAAGCTCTAAGATGCCTCCCCGAGCCAGACCCAGGATCCTTGCCCTAGATCCTGCTCCCAGGAATCCAGTTTATCCTGGCTCCTGGCTCCCTCTATCTTGGCTTCTTGGATGGAGGTCTCCCTCCGTGCTTATTCTTCCCATTTCTTCTTTCTACATTTCCCCTCCATTCAAACTAAGCCCAGCTGGTTGCATTTTTTTTCAAGTTGGCTCTCCTTTGATTTCCTGCCTGAGCTCTTAAAGTCTCTAGTTTCCATTTGCATTTCTGTCTTCCATGGTCTTTGCACCCCCACCTAGCTTGACATCCTTTCTGGATTGATTTAATGGGCTGTTTATGCCTTCTCACAGTCTCTGATCAGACACAATCCCATGTTGGTGACTGGGACAGGCGAGGGGAAACCCGTGGCAACAGAATGCCACATGGGGTGTTTGAGAATGGAGCCACTCAGCTGGGGAAACGCCTGAGTGGTTCGGTGGCAGAGTAAGCGAGCGTGTTTTAGTAAGAGCACATTCCAGCCCCAGTTGGGAAAACATGTGTTAGTCATAGGTCATAAAGCAATCACAGATGCCCCTAAGCTGATCGCCAAAGGAATGGCACTGGCAGAGTGGAGAGCTGTGGTGGAAAAGGCCAGAATCAGTCAGATGGCTTGTGGCTGCTCATAATGTGAACCTGTGAGCCCTCTCCCAGTCAGAGCCAGGACCAAGACGCAAGACTAAGTAGAAGGAAGAGTTCTTTCATTAAAAAAAAAGAAACAAAATATTGGGCCAGGTAGGGAAAATGGACAAGCCCTAACCTTTCCCTAAAACTCTACAATTTAGAAGGTACCTTGTCGGGATATTATTAAAATTTGTGGATAACAAATGTCAAATTGCTAATAGTCAAATCATATTTCCAACTGGGCCACGTACCCTGGAGATAAAAAGGCTGAGGGTTACAGACAAGATCATTGTACTCTATTGCACTATTTGTTTGTTTAAAAGGGAAAATAGCTCCACAAGATGAATAAATTATTCCATTATAATCTTATGCCATCTAAGCAGCTCATGTCATGGAAGTGATTCCTACACTTGAATTTATTTTAGGACATTGCATCTGGGCTATAGCAACACCAGAGAAGTAACCGAATCTTCACTGGAAATGCAAGATGCTCTGGTAGATAGAGCATTTGGATAGAGACTCAAGAAGACTTGAGTTCAAATTCGACTTTAGACATTCCCCAGCTGTGGGGATCCAGTCAAATTGCTTTATCCCTTCTAGTCTCAGTATCCTCGTTGTAAAGTGGAGACAATATTATCTGTTAATCTCTCTCAACTTTATCTGTAAAATGGTGGTCATACAACACTGCCTACCAGGAGATGGGGAAGGACAGAGACTCAGAGAGTATGGAAGTTTGTCATTAAACTTTCAATTCACTTCAAATAAACATTTATTAATACCTACTATGTGCCAGGTACTATACCAAGCACTGGGAATATAAATTTAAAAAAAGGAAGTGTGTCACCCTGTCCTTTAGGAAGTTACAGTTTAATGGGGGGAGATTATACACAAAAGAAGCTGGAAAGATTAGAGTGTGACCAAATGCAACGGTATCTTGTTCCACAGAATCGAAACCAAGCAGAATTGTTTTTTATTTCACTTTTTAAATTTTTTCTCAGTAGTATTTTATTCTTCTAAATACATATAAAGGTATTTTCAATATTCAGTTTTATAAGAATTTGTGTTATAAATTTTCTTCTCTCTTGAAACCCTTCTTAGAAACTCTAAGGGAGGATTGCAAGGAAGACAGTTTGTTAATATGGATGGAACCCTTCTAGAAAACACTGATTAGCAGACAGGTTCCAATGAGCCAGAATAGAACATATGGTATAAAATTAGATTTGTCAGAGTTCAGAGCCACAAAAAATCAATTTAGGTGTCAGGCTGCCCAGTCACTGAGCCAGGAAGTCAGAAGTAGCTCAATTTATCCAGTTGCCTTATAGAATATTAAAAACATTCCCATTGACATATGTTAGTATTATATCATCTTCATTCCCAAATCTCTCCCCACCAGAAAATCATTCTTTCTTACATATATCAAAAAGGAAAAACACCAATCAGTAAAACTTAAACAGGATCCTAGTCAGAAAGTGTTCTGCAATATTCTATACCAATAGCTATCTACTTCTGCAAAGGAGGAATGGGGATGCATTCTGATGTTTTTTTCTTTCAGATAAAGATTTTGGAATGTTTAGTTTTGATTGATAATTTAATTTGATTGATAATCATTGATCTTTTCATTTGCAGAATTGTAATCATTGTGTTTCTTGTTTTTCTGCTTCCATAGACTTTCTTTTGCATCAAGTCATATAACACATCTCATGTCTTTCTCATAAGTGTTTTAGTGACTACTTCCAAAATGAAACCTTCAGGGAAAAAAATGAGAGAAATCTATTTGGCAATTATAATTATATAATTGTAATAATGTTGTATAATTATAATGTACAATTTTAGTTGTGCAGAAGTGAGAAGGGAGGAAGAAAATTAGTTTTATATAGCATGCCAAGCACTGTGCTAAACATTTTACAAGTATGATCTCTTTGGTCCTCACAACAAACCTGGGAGGGAAGTACTATTATTCTAATATTAGATGAGGAAACTGAGGAAAACAGATTAAGTTACTTATCCAGGATCACAGAGTTTGATACAGAAGAATTTGAACTCAAAAACTCTGAATAGTGCTCTATCTAGTACCACCTAGATGTAAGAAGAGAGGATCAAATTCATTTCCCTTTATTTTGAAAGGTAGGGGTTATGAATATGAAATATATGTAATATCCTATAGAGATATTTATTTTTCTTTACTCATTTTGGGAAGGCATGATGTGGCAGTGGGTTGAAGGAAAAGGAGAGAACTATATTCAGAAATAGCTGTGATGTAAAATAAAAACGCATGGATTACTAACATTAACAATGTTATGAGAGTTATAGATGCTTTTGCCACATAGATATGAAAAACCAAATGAAAATGTACCAATCACTAAGTAATAATAATAGTAACTGATATGCATAGAACACCGTGAAGTCTGTGAAGCACTTGATGCATTATCTTATTTGAGCCTTAAAGGCACAAATACTAAAATTATTATATGTTCATAGAGGGGGAAACTAAGGCTCAAAGGCATTAAATGATTTTTCCAAGCTCATATAGGATATAAATCTCAAAGGCAGATTTTGAATTCAGGTTTTTCTGTTTCTAGATTTAAACTTTTAGCTATTTCACCATTCTGGGTCTGCAATAGTGTGAAAAGTAGACTTCTAGCTGAAGGGAACCTCCAGTGACAGTATTATTTTCTCATTATAAAGAGGAAGAAACTAAAGATTAAGCCACTTTTTCAAGGTCAACACAGGTTTACAATAAGTATCATAGGCAGGATGGGGACGCAGGTCTTCTGACTCCAGACTCAGTATTCTTTGCATCAATTGCCATCCTACCATATGGTAGCTCACCTGATCAGTAAACCTTAGTTTACTTAGGCTTAGCTCAAGCTAGTCTCTCCTATCAACACCAGCTTCCTGATGGTGATGGCTATTCCCTTATTCCAGAGAAGAAGAAAGTTTTCTTGTAAATTCACTAGTTTCCTCATCTGATTCTATTTATTGTCAAGTACAAGGTCTTTTATAAAAATAATTTCAGTCATATCCAACTCTTCATGGCTCCATTTGGAGTTCTCTAGGTGAAGATGCTAGAGTGGTTTGCCATTTCCTTCTCCAGATCATTCTACACAGGAGGAAACTGAGGCAAATGGGATTAAATGACTAGCTCAGGATTATGGAGCTAGTGTCAAAAGCTAAATTTGAACTCCTGAAGATGTCTTCCTGATTCTAATCCCAGTACTCTATTATTCACCATGCTATCCAGTTGTGTTTCTTTGCTGCTTGTGCTATTTTGGCTTAACAATAAACACCAAGAAAACATGGGTTCTCCACCAGCCATTATTACACCATTCATACGTGGAACCTTTGGTTACAGCAAATAGAGAACTTTTGAATGTTGTGGATGAGTTAACTTACCTTTGCAATGCAGATAGATGCACGTGTAAATAATGAAATTAATACACAGAGCACCAGAGTTATCTCAGTGTTTGGAAGCCTGTGAAGGAAAAAGTAGGAGAGAAGAGATATTAGATTGCCTGTCAAACTGGAGGTCTAAAGAGCCGTTGTGTTGATCTCATTGCTGTATGCTCATGAAACCTGGACAGTATGCCGGTGCCATAGTAGGAAACTGGGCTGTTTCCTTTTGAATCATCTTAGTAAGATTACAAAAATCACCTAGTATTACAAGGCACAAGATACTAATGTCCTTTCTTGAGTGGAACTGCCAAGCATTCAGATTCTACTGCAAAGAGCAAAAGTTAGATGATCTGGTCACATTGTTCAATTGCCAAATATATGTTTGCTTAAAAGATTGTTTTATGGCAGGCTCTCACATATGGTCAGAGACAATGATACAAGGACACTCTCAAGGTTTCTATGAAGCATTTCTGAATTGATTGTCTGTTGACATTGGAGTCATTGGAATAGGACTACCCAACATGGTGAGCCTGCATCAAAGAAGGCATTCTGATCTATGTGCAAAGCAGAATTGCAGTAGTTCAAAAGAAACCTAAGATGCACAAATTTAAAGACATCTCCGCTCGAAATTTTCATGTAGACTATTTGTGCTCAGTCTGTGGCAGAGCCTTCCAAGCTCATATTGGTCTGAGCAGCCACAGCCAGACATACTGAAAATTGACTACATCATAGTGATGTTATGCTGGTCCTTTTCAAGAACAAAGGACAATAAATGTTTCTTGTATCAAATTGGATTGGTGTGATATATGAGGGCACAAGGGAGTTAATAGCAGAAAAAAAAGTTTTTGAAAGGCTTGGGAAGCCTGAAATCAGTAGTCTGAGCTATTTCCTCCATCACTCTCTGTATTGAATATTTGGTCCTACCTACTATATCTTTGGGGAAGGCAGACAGGAGCTAATATGGCGTGGTTGTGTTTTCCAGGACGCCTTTGATATTTGACTGTTCACAGAATTGTTTGCAAAGTCAAGTACAGTCAACAAGCATTTATTTTAAGCATCTACTATATGTCAACTAAGTGTTGAGGGTATAAGGAAGATACAATTTTTTTTGGTTTCGTTTTTGTTTTTGTTTTTTAAGAAGGTACCTGAGAGTTGATATGTCCTAATCCCGAGGAAGTTGCCCAGCAATTAGCATCTTGAGAATAGATTATGACAGCAACACAAGGGCAAGAGAGAGGAAGTATGTCCTATGTGATCTTTTACACATGCAAATATACTTCACATTAGGTATCTATTTTGTGATATGAAGTTGAATGTATTATAGGGAAATCTTGAGGGAACAGTAATACTTTGTGAAAGAATTTTTAAACACATTGGTACCATTTTCTTTCTTTTTAAAAATCATTGATGTATTTAAAAACAATCTTCAATTCCAATCATATTTTCTCTTCTCTACTACCTAATGTACCATTCCTTTTAACAAAGAAAGGAAGAAAGAAAAAAAAAAGCAATTCAGCAAAACTATTCAATACTTTAATTGAGCCTGGCAAAATAATGCATTTTTAACTCCCTTTAGAGAAGTGCATTTTCTTATATTTTCTGGGGAAAATTTGGTCATTAAAATTTCAAGGAATCTGTTTTCTATTTATTTTTATTCTTTTCTACTTATTTATTTATTTATTTGTTTGTTTGTTTGTTTATTTATTTATTTGTTTATTTATTTATTTATGTTGATGTCATCACTAAGTATATTATTTTCCCAGGTCTGTTTACTTCACTTTGCATCAGTTCGTAGTCTTCCCTTACTTCTCTGAATTCTTCATATTTATCATTTACCATGACACATTCCCTTTATATATCCTAATTTGTTTAGGTAGAACTAATCAATGGCATCTATACAGTTTCTACTACCATGATACTATGAATATTATGCTGTATGTGAGACCTTTTTGTTTTGGAGCTTTGGGGAATTTATTTCTAGCTGTGGAATCTTTAAGTCAAATATGCACCATTGTTTTTTATCTAATTCCAAATTCCTTTCCAGAATGATTGGATCAATTGATAGCTTCTCCCAAGGGTATATTAGTATGCCTTTCTTTCCTCAGCCCCTTTAGTATTCCCTAGTCCTATCTTTGGTTATCACTGCCAATTAATTGTGTATGAGGTGAAACCTGAAAATTGCTTTGATATTATTCGTGATTTGGAACTTGCTTTCATGCTGTTAGTAAGAGTTTGGAATTATTCTTTTGAGAAGTATTTGTTCATATCCTTTGACTTATTCAAAGGGCAATAATTCTTGGACTTATATATTTGTGTTATTTCCAAGGGAACCAAGCCACTAGAGGATAAAATTAGTCAAGGTGCAGAAAGTCAAAATTCTGGGAACCCACTCAGAGCAGATGAGATATGTATCTGAGAAAGACATTTTGCACAGTTCTTTTGATTAAACCATACATGTTGCCTTTATAGGTCAGCTGGCCCTGTTCTCCTTTGTGTGGGTGGGGTGCACAGCTGTGTGCATTGTTCCACTTTCCAGCTGCAAATCTTAATGTCAAATACTCTGCACATTGTATGCATCTCTTCCTCCCCCATACCAATCATCTGCATAAAAAGTGAAAAACTAGGAAATCTAGTCACCGAATGTCAGAGGTGAAAGACACTTTAGAGACCAGCTTGTCTCAGCTGGTATCCCAGAATCTCAAAGATTGGAAGGGATCTCAGCCAGAGGCAGAGTTCACTCAAATCTTACCTGAACAAGTTTTACTTTCAGTTTTACTCAGAGCTTTACGTATTTTATCTCACTTGATACTTGCAACAATCCCATAAGGTATGTGCTCTTATTCTCCATTTTACAGATGAGGAAATTGAGACTCAGAGAGAAAAATGTCACTTGGCCAGGGTTACATGATGGTATATACCTGAGCCCAGAATCAGACCCAGCTTAGTGTTGTACCCTTTACAACTCAATAGTATTCCATTTCATTGTTCAGTCAGCCTTTCCTTAAAGACATCTAGTGATGAAAAACCCAGTTTCTCCCTTATTTTTAGAATAATATACTAGAGAATTTAATTGTGAGCTTATTGAGGTCTGTACATTAAATCAATAAATAAAATATGTTTTAAGTAAATAAAATCAAAACAAATAGCGAAAGACCCTTCCCCAGAAAACCATATTAAAGGTGCAGTCTATTGTCCATTTCTACAAAGTTCAAAGAAACAGACAAATAAAAATGACCAGCAGGAAATAAGGCCACTAGCTGGTATAAAATTACACCCATTAACAAGTTGGGTTTTGTTCCATTTTCATGAAGCAGTTTAAAATGCTTATCACCAGGATAAACTAGCACCCCTTACTCTCCACTGTTTGATATTAAGATGTGATTCATTGAGTATTTATAATCCTCTTGCACTTCTAAGTCTGCCTGCAAAGTAAAAAGCCCAAAGGATTAAAAGATGAAGAAGCAATATTGAGAACAAGGCAGCAGAGGAAACATGGAGGTAGAATCTCTAAATCCCTTGACAGTGTCTAGCAGGGAACCTTATGGGGTCTCACTAAATACGTTTTGAATTAACAAGAGAATTTGGGAAATAGATGAGAAGAAAATGTGTGTGTATGAGATGGGACAGAGAGAATGGGGAAGGAAGAAATGAAAAGGAAAGTGAAAAAGAGGAGAAAAAAAGCCAATTATTTAATATGATAATGAAACTCTGGTCAGGAAGAATGGAATAACTTTTTGGGAGGCAGTGATCCACACCACCATCCTTCACCTTTTCTCCAAAGGAAAATATTTAAGTTATCACTATCCCCTTCTATAGTAACAAAAGCTAACATTTATAGAGGGCTTATTAGGTGTCAGGCACTGTGCTAAGTGCTTTACAATGATTAGCTCTTTTGGATCCTGACAACAAGCCTGAAAAGACAGTGTTATTAGTTTCCTTGTTTTACAGATGAATAAAGTGAAGTAAACAGAGGTTGCAAACATAAATCTCAGAAGCCAAATGATTTACCCACTGGCATAAAACTGGCCAGTACTATCTAGGTCTTGAACCCAAATTACCTGACTGAGATAAGTGCTCTTTTGATGTGACCTCAATACTATGGTATAATGATTGTATTCCATTCTATGGCTCTCATCTTGGCTCTACTATTAACTAGTTGTGTCATTTCGAGTACATTAGCATCTCTAAGGCTCAGTTTCCTTATCTATGTTTATTGCTATTTAGTAATTATTTTCAGAATATCCAACTCTTCATGGCCCCATTTGGGATTTTTCTTGGCAAAAATACTAGGATGGTTTACCATTTTATTATCCAGCTCATTTTACAGATGAGGAAACTGAAGCAAACAGAGCTAACTAGCTTGCCCAAGGTCACACAACTAGAAAGTATCTGAAGCCAGATTTGAACTTAGGAAGCTGAGTCTTACCGACTCCAACCCAGCACCTTATCTACCGCACCACTTGCCTATCATAACTATATATATAGAAACACACAAGCACCTATTTAGCACTTTGTGTATTTATATGTATATATGAACCCATCATGATATAGGGAAATGCGTGTGTGCACATGCAAAATGTAAGGTTGGACATCTCTATCCATATCTAATATGTATTCTGAAATGTACAAACAATGTATTATTATTAGTGAGGGGCATTCTCTCCACCATTACAGACAGCTGTCTAGCTATGGTTTAGTAGATTAGTACTAGGGAGTTGCCTGAGGTACTGAGAGAAAGACTCACAAAGTCACCTCTTTTAAATCATCTCAGTCCTGGCTGATACATTCATTTAAGTACCGTTGGGATCTGGATACTTAATTTCCCTGGTAAGTGTCCTCTTAGGTTACAAAAGTCTCATTTTCCTGGAATTATGATAACAACAGCTCACATCACTCTAGTATTTTAAAGCTGGCAAAATGTTTTTATAACCTTTTATAACCTTTCATTTCATCTTCCTCATAAATGGGGAGGTAGGTGGTGCTCCATTAGCATCCATATATAAAGCTATCTCTCCTGTTTCATAAATGATTCGGGGGTCATAGAATACAGGAGACCGCCTCATGTCTGTAGTTATTCAAAGCATCGCATCATTTGCATCCTCTCAAACTCACTTGGAGGATTCTCCATCAGAGAATCCTTCAGCACAAGTAAGTGAGAAACACTTCACCTTGATGAGCAGTATAGAAACAGTCTGTGGGACCGCTGAATTACAGCATCCTGAGATGCTTTTGATCTTTCTAAGAGCCTCCCTCTCCATCAGCATTGAATTCCCCACATCTCTTACTCACTTGGTTTCCCTAGGAGGGGAGCATTCAAAACTGTCCACAGGTGGCAATTTCTATGCTAGAGCTTCCCTGAGTCAAGTTCAGGGCACCCGCCAAGCCTTTCACACATTCACTGTGTCTAGTGGGCACACTGCCAGAGCTGTGTGGGCAAGGTTGCCAAGCTTCTAGAATCCAGCCATGATTCACTCTGGCCTGAAGTAGTCAGGGAGAAGGAAAACATGTCTTTTCTCACTTCTTTTTTTGAGACTTCAAATGGAAAGACTTCCCTAAGAATACTCTGATTTTCTTTATCTGCATTCTTTGAAAGGAAGAACAAATTATTTTTCTGCATTTGTAGGAGACCTGGTGATGGGCTCAGAAGAAACTGCCTTAAGCCACCTGTTGCTAATCCCCAGGATATAGCAGACATAGAGTATAAATCTTAAATTGCTGTAGGCTCCATAATTAAAGAAAAACAACTCCAGTGTTTGAGGGGAGGGAGAAAGAGATTTAGATGACTTGATAAATCAGGTGGCATTTTGCAGAACAGACCCATTAAAACTTGACAGATATTGCCGGCATTAATAATGTTTCCAATGTCACCAAAGGGGGAGGCCAAGATGAATGTGGGAAATGATAATGAAAGAAGAGCTGATTTAGAGAAAGTAAATCTACAAACTACATGTAATAAGGTTACTTCTCTATTCACTGGGCCAGAGCAACTCCCAGGAATGCTAATCAGAGCGGAACATGAGCTCTGGGGAGGGGAAGACATTTAAACTAAAAGGGGTAGGGGTAGAGTTTGGGTGGGAGAAGAGGAAGAATTTCAGCTTCATATAAAGTAGAATTTCATAATAATTAGAGGTGCTCAAAGATGGAATGGATTGTGAAGAAAGGTAATGACCCTCCCATTCTTAGAAGTATTCAAGCAGACTGGGTAAGAGCAACTATCAGGTTTGTTGAAGAAAGGATTCTTGCTTAAACGGAAATCTGGATTAATTGACTTTTCAATGCTGATTTTCTAAGATGGAGTAGGAAGCCTTTACTAGACAATACAGTTAGAATACCTCCCATACCCAGGACACAATTCATATTTGTATGGTGTGATAGGAAAAATCAGACACTTGAAATCAGGAAATCCAAGTTAAAATTTGGGTGATAATAATGAATAGTTATGACCATGAACAAGAAATTATCCACTTCTGAGTCTTATTCTCCCTGACTGTGAGACAATAGCTTGTTTGAGGAGCATAATAATATATTTATTATCTACCCCAGAGAGTTGTGATGGAAAAAGTATTTTCCAAGATTTAAAATATTACAAAAAAGGTGAGTTGTTGTTTTTAGCCATGAAGGAAAAACAACAACCTTGTTATTGTAAATGACTTGTGGAAATAGCCAATCCCATAAGGAGAGAGCATGTGTAATCCTTACTGTTGTGTGCAAGCATCTGGATGGAAAGTCAAATCTTTGGGCAATTATCCAAATGTTTGCTTCCATGACCTTCAATATGCGGAATTTTTCCCTGGTTGACCTGGATGAATTGGTGTCCTTTGAATGCAATCATTCCTTGAAAACCATGTTCTCATCTTGTCAAGAAAACTAAAGAAGTAACAGGTATAGAGATTCTGACCTGTTTACCCTGACCTAGGGTGATAATAATAAGACTTGATTCCATCTATGGTGTCATTAGTGTCTACACTTTCATGACCAGGACAGAAAGTTATCTCTCTGTATCTTGTCATTCTGTATGATTTTTATCAATATCCTTCCATAAATTCTCCCTAGAGGATATGCCCAGTGGGCTTACTTGCTCTGGTCCTTTTTATACATCATCTTTTGTCCTTATTTTGTACATTTTTATATCAAAATACATATTTACATATACACATTATTTCTGCTAATTAAAAATAAACCCCTTGGAGGAATCTTCCTCACCCCAACCCCATTTATACCTTTGTATCCTTAGTGTCTAGATGCAGAGTAGGTTTTAAATAAATGGTTAATGCCTGGCACATAATCAGTTTTTTAAATTATTATTTAATCATTTTATTTTCAAAACATATGCACAGATAATTTTTAACAACATAATAAGCCTTTAATAAATGGTTGGCAATTGATTCTTCACCAGAGGCAATATGGAGTAAAAGACAGATTGCTGTTTTTGGAGTCAAAAAAACTTTCATCAGATCCTGCGTCTGGATCTATGACCTAGAGCTATATAATCAGAGCAAACTGTTAAACTTCTTTCAGCCTCCATTTCCTCACAAAGTGGAGATGATGATGACAACTGTAGTATCTAATTCATAGGGTTGTAGTGAGATTAAAATGAGAAAGTTTGCAAAGGTTTGGCCAACTCTAAAGCATTATTCAATCATCAGTTATCATCAAATTCAAAAAGTGAATAGTGCATTTGTCATTGTTTCCAATTTATAGATTAAAAAAGAATTTCTGAGACATTAAGGGTTTTGCACACAGTCATACAATCAACCTATCAATCACTAAGAACTTATTAGGGTCCTATGGCAGGTTTGGAGGACACAGAGACAAAAAAAATGAAACAACTCCTATTTCCAAAAAGGTTATATCCTCTCAAGGAGTAAGGGAAATTATATTCTCTCAATATATTTATATTAATCTTTATATAATAGATATATACATAATGAATAAAAATAAATACAGTGTACTGAGGGAGGGCATGAGCAATATGGGGATCAAAACAGATTTATGTAGAGGATTGTACTTTGGTTATATGTTATTGGAAAAGAGGGATGATATGAGCTAGAGATGAGAAGGGGATATATTCTAGGCATGGATGACAGCCATGAAAGTTATGGAGACAAGAAATGGACATCTGTATGAAAAAGGAGAAATCCAATTTGTCTGATCCATATGATGTGAGAAGAAAGAATTTTAGACTGGGAAGATAAATTAGGAAAAAGTTGAGAAGGACTTTAAAAAGCTAGAGTGTGTATTTTCCTCTAGATGCATAAAGAGCCAATGGTGTTTACTAAGTAGAGAACTGACAAGGACAGATTTGTGCATAAGGAAAATCACTTAGGCAGCTGTGTGGAGGTAGGGTAGGAGTAGGAAGAGACTTCAGGGAGGGACACCAATTTGGAGGTTTTTGCAATAATCTAGATGAGAAATAATGAGGGCACACACTGAGGTGGTGACTGAGAAAAGAGAGAGGACCAGATACAAAAGGCATAACTAGTGAGGTTTGGCAGCTGATCAGATATCTAGTGTGTGAGAGGGTAAGAAGTCAAGGAAAACACAGAGGTTACAAACCTGAAAAATTGGAAGGATGGCGGTGTTTTCCACAGAAATAAATAAGTTCAGCAGAGATATTGGTTTGAGAAAAATGAAGTATGTTTTGTATAAGCCAAATCTGAGAAAACATTAAGTATTCAATTTGAAATGTTCATTACGACTAAAACTCAAGAGGGAGGCACACAGCAAGTAAATGACTGAGCCAGGAATCTAACGCAGACCTTATTACTCAAAGTCAATGGTCTTTTCCACTATCCTTGAAATATCTTTATAATTTAAACCTTTTTTTTTGTTCTTAGAAACAACACGTAAGTATAACTTAAAAGTACCTTTCTTTGATGATCAAATTCCGTTCTTGTTAGGAAGTTTGGTCTTTGGTGAAAAATACAAGTTATCATCATTAACCCTGAGCTTCTGTCATTTAGCCCAAGTCAAGGAGAGAATCATAGATTGTCAATCTCTAAGTGCAATTCTGTTCCTCAGAGGACAAAACCATAGAAGGAATTTGAAAAGAGTGAAATTTAGACAATGTAAGGGGAAAAAAATTACCTAAGAATCTGAGCTATCCCAAAGTGAAATTTACTGTTTGGGGAAGTATTGGGTTGCTCCTAATTAGCAGTCTTCACAAAAAGGCTAGCTGATCAACTTCTCAGGTAAGGGGAAAAGAAAATTCTCTTTTAGATACAAGTAGGACCAGAAGGTCATCAATGTCCTTTCCTATTCAAAGATTCTACAATTGTATGATTCCATGAATGGTATTAGCAGATTTGATAATGAGAAGTCATTTAGATTCTTTGTAGTCCATAATAGTAGAAAATAGCCCCTCTTTGAACAGCTGTGATGGAAAGATTCAGAACAAAGACTCAGCTTGAAGAAGATCAAAATAAGAAACCTAGTGCATATCATGAAAGAACTTTTTTGGAGGATGAGAGATCTTAGCTGCAACTTGAAGGAGGCTGAGAATTCCATGACTTCAATCCTGAGTCATTTCCAACTGACTTGGCCATTTTATAAAACTAAAAGGGCTTTTCTACCTTTTGCCTTCCCCCTCCCCATTTCACCATAATGATGGTATTAATTAAAAGTGTCATACTCAGAATCTGAAGATGCATAAAACCTGAAAAACTTTCAAGAGCAGCTAGATCCAGTTTAAAATGTAATTGGAAAATATTTAACAAAATACATAAAATATAATATAACATATATAAAATATAACACAACAATGATAATTTCTGGTTTTCTAAATCACTATACTGCCAGCAGATATATGTTTTGTTTTGTTTTTGAGTTTGACATTAGTGTAAATGGTTTAATCCTTCTACCTTTCCAATTTGCTCTACTGGACTAGTAAGAATCTTAAAGAAATGTTTCTTGTATTAAAGCATATAAATTTACTTGCTTATCAAGCTAGTTTATCTGTGCTACAGAGAAAGAAATATCTAAGATAAAATGGTGCAATGGAAAGAGTAAGGATTCTTTCATTGAATTTGAGGCAAGGGAGCAGAATTCAAATTCTGATTTGGCCACTTTACTACCTACATGACCTTGAATAAATTAACTCAGACTCCCTGGGTCTTAGGTTCCTCATCTATAAAATGAAAGAGTTGAAATATATTACTTCCATAGTCTCTTCCTGCCCTGAATATACTATCCCATGATTATCAGCTGTATTGTGTACTATGAAAAGAAGCTTACATTGGAATAAAAAACCCTAGATTCTAGTCCCCACTTAGCTACTATCTTTGTAACCTTGAGCATATCACTTCTCTCTATCTCCAGTTACTCATTTAGAAAATAAGGGACAACTATTTAAATTAAATCTCATCCTCCAAAAAAGTTCTTTCATGATATGCACTAGGTTTCTTATTTTGATCTTCTTCAACAAAATCTGTGGAGTTATCATTCAATGATTCTAAGAACAGAGGAGTTATAAATATATTGTATCAGATTGCTATGACTATAGTTTATTGAAGAGGAGTGGAAACAACATTGATTAGAACTTTTAAGATGATATGATCAAGAAGTAGGATTTTTCTGTAAGGTCTTCTCTTCCCCTTTTAAATGACCATAAAATTCACAAGAACCCAGATGGAGATGAAAATCTTGAGGCAGACCCAAAATTCATTGAGCACTCCATGACCCAGTCCATTCAACTTTAAGCAATGTGAGTTTTTTTGGCATTCACCAGGGGTTCAGCAGGTGGGAAGATGAGGGGAAGGGAAGTAACAACAATGAGCAAAGAAATCATGATTCATGCTCACAAATAACATTCCACACCAATTAAATCTTCCCTCTGGGTGAACAGACCTTGAAGGCTTTTTGATTGAGCCACAGATAACCCAAGCTGACAAGCTGGCCATAAAATATAAGGGTAATATTTTTCCTTGAATCCTACTGAGAAAATCTTCCCAAGAATTAGAGCACACTCTTTATTAGTATCAGATTTCTAATTGCAGAATTAGAGCATATTCTTTATTAGTATCAGATTTCTATCTAATTACTCTTTCTAATAGCATGTTGGTTAAAAGACCAAGGGAAAATTTCAGTTGATAATTGCTAGAATTTATTTCCTCTCATTTGTTATATTTTCATTCCTCTCTGGGTATTTGGGATCATGAAACAGTTATTATGAATGCTACTTAGTTTGAGGACAAATTTTGGAACCTCTCATTTTCTTTAGAGTTCAACTCAAGTACCACCTCCTACCTGAACCCTTTCTTGAAATCACTCTAATCAACCTATATCAACAGCTCTACTCAAGATAAAACCTTCTAGACTCAGCTAAGTCAGATCCAGTTCTTTTCATCCAGACCATAGTATTTTATATCTCTGAGGGAGAAACAATTTTCTTCAACAACATTGTTCGGTGGGGTAAGAAATATTTTTGGTTATCCCTTTTCTCTGGAGGTGTGATTAAGGAGTCTATATTCATCAGATAAAGTTTTTATTTCCCTTGAAATCTGGTGTAGAGGGTTCAAGAATATAAGACAGACCTAAAGAGTTCTATACAAAATTATTGACTGATTCTGGGCAAACTACTGCTCTGGGTTTTAACTAACTGCTATGTAAAATGAAGATAAGAATATTCTACTTGCCTAAGAAGTTGTAGTTTTATGGTGATGGTGCTAAGGTTATGGTCAGGAAACTATGATTTAATGGAAAGTGATAGAGTAGGAGCACCCAGAAGAGAACTGAATTTCAGTTCTTCTGGTGACATTATTAGCCTGTGTGACCCTAAGCAAGGCATTCAATTCTTCTTTATCATTTAAAAAACAACACCAATAATCATCATTAGACCTACTTTCTGAGATTATTTTTGATGACAGTAAGATTATACATATATATATATATATATATATGTGTGTGTACATATATATGTATATAACACACACATATATATGTGTGTATAAAACAAGCACAATCTAAATATAAGATGATTGCATTAGCCTGAGGATGGAAGCTTTTTGTCCATTTATATAAGGAGATTTATCCTATGGAAAATCTTCAGCAAAGTGGCCCAGTGGTCACTGTCAGGAGGAAAATCTGAGTTCAAATTCAGTCATCAGATACTTCCTACATGTGGCAAAGTCACTTCATGTCTGCCTCAGGTTTCTCATCTGTAAGATGGGGATAACAGCACCTACTTCTTCAGGTAGTTGTGAGGATCAAATGTAATAATATTTATAAAGTACTTGGCATAGTTCTGGGCACACATAAAGGGCCAGATAAATGTTTTATTTGTTTGTTTTGTTTTTAAACTGGCTGTTGACAACTCCACTTCTTGGAGTATTTATTAACCTGGGCATCCATGGATAACTTTTCACTGGTTGTCATCCATAGTCAGAATTTTTTTTTTATTTCTCATTTCTACTTCCAAGCTTTCTTCAATTCTCAACTAAAATTCCTTATTCTAACACCTTCCATCTGTTGATTATAATCAATTTATCATGTAGGTAGCTGGTTTGTTCATAAATATTTGTTTCAGCTTTCTCCATTAAACTGGACTTTTTGTATCCTCAGCACTTAGCAAAGTGCCCAGGAAATAATAAACATTAAATAAATGTTTATTGACTCTTCTAGAGGAGTAAATAGCAGTAAGTTCTATGGAATTCCTCAGTTCAATATTCAAGAAGTATAGAGTGTGACAGGAAAAAAAAATCTGACACAAAGCAAATGCTTAATAAAGGTTCTTGACTGACTGACTGTGGTTGGTAGCTACTCAACCTGCTCACCATGGTTGAACATAGAAGTTCAAAGAAGCCGGCAGGGCACATAAAGAACAAATCATACCAGACTTACTTCATTTTCTTTGTGACTGCCACTGAAATTTTTTGCCTAGATGCCAAGCAAACCATATTAGGAGATTTCCTACAATATCCTCATAGAGGGGCTAGAGAAGTATGAGCAAGATGATTAAGTGAAGTAACTAAGTGACTCAGTCAGGAAGACCTGAGTTCAAAACTTATTAGTTTTGTGGCTCTGAGTAAGTCATTTAATCCTGTTTGCTTTAATACACTGAGGAGAAAATGGCAAATCACTCTAGTGTCTTTTCCAAAGCAAATCCATAGAAAACATTCATGTGCTATCATCCACAGGGTCACGAAGAGTTGGATATGGCTGAGCCACTGAACAACAACAAAGTGGTACAATGAGTGATGATTAATAGACCAGCATTAACCTATAGGACCTTTTAAAGGATGTTCCTGTCTTTGGCTTTGTCTCTATTTGTTTCAGCATTTTTATTTTAATTCCTTTAGACATAGCATGCTTGTTAGCTACAGAGACGATGTCTAATAGTCCAGAGATAACAGTGGTTAATTAGAAATAAGACCACTTCTTTTGCCTCCTTTATCTGTATGGGAAAGCAATGAAATTGTTTTAGAGCTATAACTAAGTTGGGGTGACTGGGACTTTGCCCCATTGTATGAAATTTAAAATACCAAAAGTACTTGTTGTTCCATAACACAGAAGAAGTCTAGAGCTAGTTAATAAGAATAAGTAGTTATCATTGGAAGCTAAGCAAAGGTAAACTGAAGTGATCTTCGTTGCCCTTCCTCATCCTGTTTTCTCCTACCCCTTCCTACCCCTTGGGAGAATTCCATAGCAGCAGCCTCATGCTGACGCTAAAGGGTCTTTGCTTTCACCCCTGTCCTTTTTCAACTGAGATTTATGATATTTGATCTAGGTGTTGTTTTTGGTACTTTTCCCAGGCATAAGAATTATAATTCATCATCCTCATTTTAGAAGACTTTTGAGTTTGTGACATTTAAATAACCTGTGGTTAATAGGCCTGATATCGCTACATAGAGAAGTGGAAAAGTTCTTGGTTTTAAAGGCAAAAACAAGTTTAAATTCCAGCTTGGCCATCTACTGCCTATTTCAACTTTGGCAAGTCACTTCACTACCCTGGGCTTTTGTTTCCACATCTGTAAAAGGTGAGGATATAATTAACCCACATCTAAGTTACCTTCCAGTTCTAAATCTCTGATTTTCTTCCCCTTCTGCACAGTCCAGAGTATCAGGAAAACAATAACTATGGAGAAGGAACCAGCCATCCCCACTAAATACCAACCAACTGCCACACACAAAAGCCAGTGCAGTCAAAATGGCAATGTATCCTGGGGGAGACATGAGATAATGTGTCAGGCAAGGCAGATCATCACACTGCCTTGTTCAGGTCCTCTCACATCATAGTGGAGACAATCCAGAACCCTGAACCCCATAGCTTTAGAAATAGCATTTTTCCTAGTCCAGTGGTCTCAGTTATCATTCTGGGGGGTCACTCCTATAGAAATGTAGACTACCAAGTGCTCCTGTAGGTAATCACAATCACAGCCACTGAAGACAAAAAGAAAAAAAGTCTTGTCACCAAAGTCCTTATCACTGTTAAATGGTTCATCAGAATTCAGTATAAATATATCATTGGAGATGACATTAAGGAAGAGATATTCACATATTCACATCTGCCACTATACCCTTAGGGCCATAAGACCTTTACATTTGACTTTCTCCTGAAACCTTGAAACCTTCATTATGCATGTAGTTTCCTTCATTAGAATTTGAATTCAAATTCTTTGAGAACTGACTAGTTCTATAATATATATATACACACATATATATTTACATTTGTATATGTTTATGTATATACACATTAAAATACATAAATATATTACACATATATGGCTATATGCACACATATGCATATATATATATATACACACATTATTCTATAAGCTAGAGCTTAGCACAATGCTTTCCATATTAAATGCTTAACAAATGCTTCATTCATTCATTCCATATTGTGCTGGAGTCACATATAAAAGGCATTAGTGTATAACAAGTTTCTTATTTTTAGGGGAAAAATGAGAACTCATATGTTCCCCTATCATAGTATGTTTATGTTAATGTCACAGCTATGAAATATTATCATTTGGGGTCATGAGCCTTTAAAATGAGTTTTTTAGTCACTTCCCCCCTTCTATAATTAGTATGAGTTTCCATAAGCATCTTGACTAAGATCAAGTGAATGTCATGATTTGAGTAAGTTTGTTAGTGTAAGACATTCTCTGGGCTTCTGTTTGCCAGAGGATTCTGCTTTATCACTCCCCTTTACCATCTTGACACTAGGCACTCATTAAAGGATTAGGAATGTTATTCTAATAATGTTTGCAGTATATACATCCACCCAACTCATCTGTTTTTCTGCATTCTGTACCTTATCAGCAAGACTTCCATTCATGTTTGTTGGGCAGAAATCAAAGCAGGCCATGGAAAAGGAAATAACAGGAGGCTGGTATCATGCACTAATTAAAGGCTCCAAGGTCAAGCAAGAGTGGGAGAGAACACAGAATTCTTCCATAAGCTAGGGTCACTGTCATACACAGATGTCTTGTCTATTCATGGGATGTCAAAAGATCAAACACACAGCAAGGGTCACATGCTAAGGAATACGTATGTTCTTAATGATCTTAAAATCATTTGCTAAGAGATGGGAACTCAACTCTCTCCCTCTCTTTCCCTCCCTCTCCTCCTCTCTCTCCCCCCCCCCATGTATGTATGTATGTGTATATATATATATATATATATATATATATATATATATATATATATATATATATATATATATATACATATTATATATAATACATATATACATATATAATACATATACATATAATACATATTAACCCCTCCTGATTACATGATAAAACATTTTTGAAAACTTTTTCAAACATTAAATCTGAAGAAAAGGTGATAAAATTTGCTGACATTGAGGCAGATGTGGAGTAGGAAAAAGAATGCTGACTTTGGCACTGGGTCAAAATCCCAGCTTTGTTTAAATGGATGATAGCTGTAAAGATGGGCAGAAGCCAGAGTTCACATTCCCCATCACTGACCATCATGGCTGATTAAACCTCATCTTTCTACCCTTCGTTCAATTATCAATCCCTTCAGATCAGGGAAATCTTTCATTCCATGCTTTATTTCTTCAATCTAGACTACATAGGTGTTTGAATGAAGGAGAAGCGGAAAGGATTGCAAGTAAATGGGTTTAAAAATAGGCTTCCAGTAATTCCAGTTATTTTAGGTTTAAGTAATTGAAAATGATTGAAATAATTTCAGAAGTTTTATAACATCATAAACATGACTTCAAAGGGCTATATCTGCCACTTTAAAAGGATAAAAATAAAAACAAAATGAAATATGTCCCCCCCAAAAAATGTAAGAGAATTCCCAATGTCATTGGCATTCGGATTTTGATCAAATCCTCTTCCCTCAATGAGCTGATTTGGGAGAATAATGACACTTTAATTGCCCATATATAATATTTTTTGAAGATCTGTATGTTTTGTATTCTTTTGACAAGAAATGCCCTGTTCTTTACTTATTTCATTTCCAACCATGACCATGTGCTCCTATTTGTACTTATAAGCTCCTGATTACTCAGGGATTGCTTCCTATCCTCAGCAGAAAGCAAGAGAGCTTTAGAGATAGAACAGAGGATTTGTTCAGTATTAACTTTTCTGTTTCTGCTTCTCAGTTCTCATTTCCAGACTCTTATTCCTGGTGGCCCATTATAAGTGTTGGAACTCCTGATCTCATGTTGTCCATATTATTTATCTGATTTCTAGATCCTTTTTGCTCATTTCAATCTCTCTCTATTTGTTCCTTTGCTCTACTAGGACCCATAGTCTATTTCCCTCCTGGACACTGTGATCATTGTGTCTTCCTAAACTATTCCTTATCTCTGAACTGTGGCTTGTGCTGGTATTATTCACTGTCATCTACTCAGTTCATTTAGTTTAATCCAATTCAACTCAATTCAATTCAATAAATAGGTATTAAGCACCTACTTTGGTGTACAAGATAATATTGTCTTATAATGATCCCATGATATGATTGAGAACAATGAAACATGTCTAGTGCCTATTTGTTCTGGGGTATTATAAGATTATAATTCAATGTTGTCAATGAGTAGAGAGCTAAAGGCAGACCCACTAGGGGAATCAGCTTAAAAGGAGGGAAAACTTTATTCAGAAAATGACATAATTCCTACTTTGAGTAACATTCTCCATGCACAGGCATACAACATGATAAGAACAAGGTGATAATAATAACTACTTCTTATGTAGCATTTTAAGGTTTGTCGAACACTTTCCATATGCTATCTAATTTTATCATCACAACAACCCAATAAGATAGTTACTATTATTTTTATCCTTATTTGAAACAAGGTTCAAAAAATTTAAGTGATTTGCCAGGACACACACAATATGTTTCTGAGGAAGTCTTTGAACTCAGGTCTATGTTGAAACCAAATCTAGCACTGCTTCTGAATATAAGACCATATGAGAAAGATGGGGGACTGGAAGAACCATTTAGAGAGAAGGTAGCACTTAGTCTAAGGCCTTGAAGGATAATAAAGATCCTTCACTCTTGAAGGTAATCCAATATGGTACTACAGAATTCCAGGCTGAGGAATGGCTAATAGAAATATTTAGAGTCTGGAGATGAATTGTAAAGTTTCAGGAATAGTTAGTGATTCAGTTTTGCTTGAATAATTGCTGAAATATGGCTTGACTCAGTCTGTTGATACCTATGAGAGTCCTTGGAACTAATTAGAGGACCCCAGATCTTGATCATCCATTTTGCATTGATCACCTATTGCTGTCTCTGGTTCATCCTGATACCTAGAGGCAAAACAATCTCACAATTGGCAAAATTTTTTCACTTTTCATCTATATATTCTGATCTATACACAGATATCATGTCCTTAAAAAGAAATGATGGCCACAAGAAGAATAGCCACATAAGTCCTGTCTCTTTCTTTGTCTGGATTATGATTGTCACTTGACTATTAGAGAGTCTAAGTAATCAGTCACATAATAGGCACTCAGTGAATGATTATTGATTAATCAATCCACAAGCATTTATATAATAAGCCCCTATGGACCTGTGTAATATTTTTTACAAATGTAACACATTCTCACCAGAATAAGTACTGTTGGAGGACCTAGATTCAAATACTGAATCAGTCATTTTCTACTATCTGTGAGACTCTCCTTATATCACTTAACCTTTCAGGGCCTCAGTTTCCTTATCTGTAAAATGAACTAGAGAAGGAAATGACAAACCACTCCAATATCTTGATTGTCAAGAAAACACCAAATGAGGTCATGAAGAGTCAGACATGACTAAAATGACTGAACAACAAGTACAATATCCAAGAGTTTTTTCAAATCTCTACAGTTGTTGATTCTTTCCATGTCTCCTTCTCTATTACTTAGTTCATTCTGGGAAGTTCATTTTGTAGATACTTACCCATGTACATTTCTATCTCCCATTCCTACCCCAAACAAGTTGAATATAAAAATATAAACCACATTAGCAAAGGGATTATTTCATTTTTGTCTTTATATTCCCAATACACAGATGGTTCTGACCATTTAGTAGACACTCAATAAATGTCTGCTGAGCTTAATTGAATTGAATGCAATTATACTAGATGCCTTTTAATGCCCCTTCCAAATGTAAATATATTATCTTATAATAATCCCATGATATGATTGAGAACAATGAAACATTTCTAGTGCTCATTTGTTCTCCAATAGGTTTTATAATTCAATGTAGTCAATGAGTAGAGAGCTAAAGGCAGACCCACTAGGGGGAATCAACTTAAAAGGAGGGAAAACTTTATTCAGAAAATGAAACTCTGTAACCTTTCCCCATACCAAGATTTTTTAACCTAGATTTCTGTAAATCCACAAACTCGGATGGGGAAAAATGCATCTATATCACTAACCTCTAATTGAAATTTAATATTTATTTCAATTGTGATATTGACAATAAAAAATTATTCTCATAAGGAGTCCACAAGCTTTCTCCAGTTACAGAAGAGGTCCATTACACACAAATACACATACACACACATGATTATGAACCCCTGCAAAAATCTCAGACTTTAGAGACCTCAAGAAAATAAGAGGAAGTGGTAACAGTAAAAGCCCACCAGATATTGCCAGTAAGTGGGCACTGGTCTGGCCCATGGAAAGGAAAAATTGCAACATGAGAAAAAGGATGCTGCAGGGAGATGGAGAAAGCTTCCTGTTGGCCAGGTCCAAACCTCATGGCACCAAAGCCAGTTTATTAGAATAGTGTCTAAAACTGAAGTTAATTAGATTGTTAATTGAGAGCTGACAAGCTTAGTATTAGGAAGGTCAACTGGGAAGCTAAGGTTCACATAAGTCACAAGAGTTGAATAGGACTACATAGGGATCTGTGTCCCAGAGACCAGAGTTAAAATGAGTCATAATATAGAATGAGACTAAGGAAGTCTCTTAGTTTACACACCAGCATCACTGTTATTTCGGATTAGGCAAAGTAGACTTGAGTTAGGAAAGTTGAAGCAACTAATGTGGACTTTTAGTAAATTTATTGAACCCATACTTCTCTTCTTTCTTTCCTTCCTTCCTTCCTTCCTTCCTTCCTTCCTTCCTTCCTTCCTTCCTTCCTTCCTTCCTTCCTTCCTTCCTTCCTTCCTTCCTTCCTTCCTTCCTTCCTTCCTTCCTTCCTTCCTTCCTTCCTTCCTTCTTCCCTTCCTTCCTTCCTTCCTTTCTTCTTCCCTCTTTCCCTTCCTTCCTTCTTTTTCCTTCTTTCCCTCTCTCCCTCCCTTTCCTTCATTCCTTTCTATCAATGCTCAATATTGCCTAATTAACCTTACCTCTACTGGTAGAATTATCTAAGGCTTAAATAATTTTGATTACTAAAGATAAAATTCTGGGAAGTAAGTGATTTTTCTCATCCACTTTTCTCTGTGAAGGTATTCATTGAAGTGGACCCTCAGCTGGACAGATTCCTAGGAATGGGTGCCTTCCATGAGGAGTTCTCATATTAACAAAACACATGAGCTTTCCTATCTGAATTTACTTATTAAGGGAAATAGAAATATTGATCCAAGAGCAGGGAGTGGAACAATGATAAAGCAGCAAATAAAACCCTCCCTCTTTGTCATCTCTACTTTATAGTGCTGGGTCACCTCACATAGAACAATATCTTCAAAGGGAAAATTGAGGTCAGCAAAAGAATCAGAAGCTACAGCCTTTGGTGGTCTCAGGAAAATTAAGTAGACCAAAAATGGCCTTGATGGAAGACAAGTTATAAAATTCAATCTGTCCTGAGTGGGTAGCTCCAACAATAAGAAAACTGAGGCTGAGTAGGAAATTACAAGGAATCTTGGGCAAGCTTCCAATTCCTTCTTCTCATGATTTAATCAAGAACAATAAATCATATCCAGTGCCCATTGATTCTGAGGGGGAAGAACTTTGAAAACATATAAATCAAAGAGATTCTCCCTCTACTTAAATGGACTATGAAATGTTCTGCTAGACTTTAATAGAATTAGGTTTTTCTATTATATGTCAAGACACAAAGAAGGTGGTAATAGCAATATAACAACAATAAGAAGTATTATATCATACTAACTTTTGTATTTTGCTTTAGTTTTGCAAAACCCTTTACATATGTTGTCTTCTGTGATTCTCACAAGTACACTTTGAGGTAGGTGCTATTATTGTCCCCATTTTCCAGATGAGGAAACTGATATTTGGGGAAATTAAATAACTTTCTCAGAGTCATACATCTAGGGAGGATTAAAATTTGATTCCAAATATCTTGATCTATGTTCTATATCATTTAGCTTTCTCTATACAATTTCCCTCTTTCAGAGATAACCAGCAATTCCCTCTGAAGACAGGATGGCCTGGATATTGAGGAAGGACTGCAGGCAGGCCAAAGCCAGGGTGCTGACATTGTATTATCACTTGGTAACCATCAGGGAGTCAGTGGCCTGTAAGAAAGCAGCTAATGGGACCAGGCCACCCAATGCCAGTCATATGTTAATCAAGGAACAGTAATTTGTGAGAACATTAATGAATACAGATCACTCCCTTGCCTCTCCTGAAAGACCACGATAAATGACGGCTACCTCTCAACAATAACAGTCCTGATTAGCTTTCGATGAGATGCTCTTGTCAAACCACTCAAGGAGAGCCCAGGCTGATGAAGACAAATGATCTCTCCTTCAAAGGGGCGGCAGGGGCCTTTGCTTGGCTTCATGGTGCACCAGTGCAGAGCCTGGATTTAATCAGAGCCCGGGTGTCTGCCAAAGCTGGGCCTGGGAGCTGGGTAATTGGAGGCAGGTGCTAAGTACAATTTAAATAAAATGTTGAGTTAATAAGGACAGTTTACAAGGATGTTACACTGCTCCTCCTAATTCCCCCACCCCAAAGGCTCACTGGGAATTTGGAGGCAACTTGGACAGTAGAGGAATCAAATGACTTAATTTCTTAAGATTCCAATTTTTTAAAAAATGAAAGAATGAAACTCAACAGTTCCATATTCTATTGTTTGAAAGCAAAGTTAGCCAAGCGCTCCAGAAAAGGAAACCATGAATTTCCAGGATCATCCTGATTAAATATATCCGGACATCAAATAAGGAGCTGCTTTGCCATCTGGATCTGCTTAAAGATGAACCCCTCAAAAGAGAGGGAGTCTTTTCATCATCGATTTTCAGAGTACATACAGCAGTTCTACCTAGAGGCTATCCACAGGAATTTCTAATGGTACTGACAAGGACCACTGTCTCCCTGGAGTTATAGGAGAACCACCTCCCAGCCAACAATCCTGTTTAAGAAAAAGTCCCCAAAGAGCCAGAAACAAAAACATGAAGCAAGAGAAATGAAAACAAAATAATAAGGGACAAACTCGAAAATGTTTTCTCCAGGACTGTATCTATGCAACATCCAAACAATCAGTTAAACAACTAGTAGATTCAATGGGAAAGGGGGGGTTTGGAACGGTGGTTTAATTTATCTGAAAAGAAGTTAATCTAATAAATATGGCTTTAGTCTAGAAAATAGCTTGATTCCTCCCCTCTTTAACTAGGAGAATATTATGTCAAGTACCCAAGCTACTGATTCAATCTGAGAAAATTAATTTGATGCTGACAACCCCAGAACTCAGAACGTTTGGCACCCAGCTGAATCGAAGTCTCCCATCTGCCTCAAGGACATGGCACTGCCTCTAATGTTAGACCCAGAAGACACTTGAGTCAAGAAAAATAGCCTGGTACCCTAGAAGAACTAGATTTTCCCAGGCACAAGAGGTCTCAATTAAGCCTTGAATGGATACTTCTACTTACCCACACACAAAGATTGGGATGACTCAAAAACCTTGGTCTATCTCATTAAAAAAACAAAACAAACAAACAAAAAAAAGCAAGCTTGACTGTTGACTCAATTGGCCCTTCTGGAGAAATCCTAGCTGTTGCCTCTGATTTCATACTGCGCTCTGTCCACACCTACCCTAATAGGCAGAGATCTTGTAGCACTCCTCAAAATTAGTTCTATGACTCATCATGAAACAAGATAAAATTTTTCAGTTGTATAAAACTGCATTCCACTACTAAGGTCCTATTATAATGCCTCCTTGTGGAATGTAACTGACCTACCCTGTAGTTCTGAAGCCTTTTCTAAACCCCCTTCACACATTCTAGTGTCCTCATTTCTAACTACCTTACATTTGTCTTGTATTTTTTTTCGTATATGTTGTCTACATTAAGATTCCATAGCCCTAGACCATGGGGGGTGCCCATACAGCCTCATACAGTGGTAAGAGCACTGGTTGTGAAATTAGAAGAGCTGGATCCAATTCTTGACTTGTGTTTACTACTTCTGTGACATTTAGCCAGTCATTTAACCTACACAGGTCTTACTTTCCTTATCTGTAAGATGAGAGAGTTGGTCTGGATTATCTCTAAGGTCTTTTCCAATTTTAGGTGTAGGATCCTATGATTTGAAAGATATTTCCTCCAACTCAACAACTGAGTGGAAGCAAAAACCCTGAGCTGAGGGGTTTTCTCTTATGCACTTAGATAGGAATCTATGTAGTCTTTTTCTCTCCCCAGCATGCCGGTTGCTTCTCCTTGTTCCAAACTTGATATATTGAGTTTTTCTATGCCTCTTCTACGGTTACTTTGATTCAGACCATTTGGAACTAGGGCTAAAATCCAAAAGCGAGACTGTTAAAACATAGGCTCCTCCAGGGCAGAAGTTGTTTCGCTTTTTCTTTGTATTCCCACCATACATCACAAGGGCTGACACCTTTAAGGTAGTTAATGAATGTTTTTTGATTGGTCAATCTGATCTGGAGCAACCTCAGTCATTCACCTGACCTCATTCAGATCTCACTCCCAAATGTGAGAATTATGGATGAACTTCCCCAGTTCAGCCCCAACAGACCACAGAAATATGATGCAAACTCACTTAGGATTATAGAAAATCTGAAGGAACCTTGGAAATCATCCAGTCCAACCTCTTAGTTTTTATAAGACGAAGAAACTGAGACCAGGAGAGGATGTTATGTATCCAAGGTCACATAAGAAGGAAGGAGCAGAGGCAAATATATTGCTTTTCATGAAACAAAGTATCTTCAAAGATCTGGGACTTCACTTAAACTGCTCTGTGTAATAAAGGTGGTTGCTGTTTTGTTTGAGAACAATAGCTTTTGCAGGAGCTGCGGTGGGAATTGGAATAACTGACCCTGGGAACCTGGACTGTATTCCCATTAAGTCATTTATATCCAGTTATATATTGGCCAGGCCACAATGTCCCCAAACCGCATGCTTATAGGTTCTCCCCCAGCCCTCATTTCCGCTACCATGCATGTAATAGTCCCAGGTCACTATAAAACTCAGAAAAAAAGTAAAAATGAACTGGCTTCCGTAATCTACACTGTACATATCTAATCGTTTCTCAATTACAAGAGTCAGGGAACAGGGCATAACCTGAGAAGGGTCTGAAGTAATCAAGTGCTTAGGATTGGCCAGGGAATATTTAATCATTTTACCAGGTTATGGACGGCCAAAGAATCCGAACTAATTTAACCACAGGATTGTGTTAATTTATCAGACCACAATATCATTTGGAAACTGAAAAAAAAAACAAACCACTGCTGCTGATCAAAATCAGGTGTTGGGCTTCTTCTCTTGTAGGATCACATATTTAAAGCTGGAAAGGACCTAAGAGATCATCCAGTTTGACCTTTAATTTTATAGATGAGGAAACTGAGACCAAGAGAGTTTCCTAAGAAATGACCCTTTGAGGTCATTGAATCCAATTCCATCATTTTACAAATAGGGGAACTGAAGCAGAGAGAAATTAAGTAATTCTCCCAGGGACATACTATCGGTACATGTGTGAGACCAGATTTGCACTCATTTCTTTGGAGTTTATCTACCATCTTAGCAACAATGTTTATAGCCCTTTATTAAATATGCCATTTTTAACCCTAGAAGGAGCATCTTTTATGAATCCAGTCTTCTTTTATATCCAGGTGAAATGAGCTAAAGTCTCTAGAAGAAATCCTAAAATTGCTCTTTACAGCTCTCCTCTGAAGTCAGAGCAACCTCTCAGTAACCTCAAAGTCCCATCCCACGGATACACAGCCATAGAATATTTCTGAATTTAACTGATAGTCTCAGAGTAGAACAACAGTAATACCCACGCCCCATTTGACCAGCTGCAACCCCCAAGTTTTGGCTTGACCCTGAATATAAGCCCAAACCAAACAAAAGATCAGCCTTCAAATAGAAATAATATGAAACACTTGTGGTCAGTATGGCTATTGGAGGAGTAGTGTTTCAAGTAGGTGAAGCAAGAATGGAAAACTGAAGAAATCTTTCCCCCCTGCCTGGCCTGACCTTGACTGCACCCCACTGTCCACTTCTTCAGTATCCATGAAATAGCAAGGATTAATCAACTCCCATATTGCACAACAAAAATACTGGGAAGCAGTCAGGAGGTAGACATGAAGCTTGATGTAACACTGCTGCAGGGAGAAAAGCATAAGCATCAGATACCTCGTTCAATTTCTATGTCGATTTTAAATTTTGACCCCTTTAAATTCTGAGTAGGAAAGGAGGGAGAGGTCGATTTGTGAGCTCCCTTTTGGGAAGACGTAAATACCCAAAGTGGTGTTTACATCAACATCGGGGACCTTTGCTGGCTTCCTGAAGGTAGCAGCTTGGGGAAGTGGATAAATCTAGTGTGAATTGTGCACTGCTTAAGACTGCCTGAGTTTGATTGTGTCTGTAAACTGGTTAAAAGTTACCTAGGAATTGAATGCATCAAAATTGAATAAGCTCATTCAGTGATTATCTTAATGCATTTATGTTGTCCCTTTTGTTTCTATTGACACAAAACTTTCTTTTTTGATCAGCTGTATCTTCCCTTATGCATCTATTAAAGATCAGTGAAATATAATATGTAACTATAAAATAAGTGGATGGCAGGAGATGGCCTCTGAGCTCCTTTCTAGTAGTAGATCTGTTTAGATCTCAGGTTCTCTGGTTCCAGTGTTCGACAAATCAACCAGCAAACAATTATTAAGCAATGACTGCCAGCTGGTAGTCAGTCACCAAGCATATATTAAGTACCTACTGCCAGCCAGCCATTTTTAGTAGCAACATAGAGTCCCATGACATTTTAAGATGTGAAAAGTTCACAGTAACTCTAAGACTGGCAATGTAAATATTACTATCCCCATTTTAAAGAAGGATAAATTAAGCCTTAGTAACTTAGATAGGATTTTCTGACTCCAGGCCCACTGAACTTTTCCTTTTGGTATTGCCATATTCTATTTATATTGGTATGGCCAATGAAGGCTTCCTACTGTAAGTTTCACCATTTCATGGATAATCGTGCTACTACATTGATGTCTAGCCCAACAGTTCTCAGCGGTCTAATGAAATTTCTGAATTCTAAGTGGAGGTGAAGAGGAGATCAATGAATAAAAAGAGGTGCAAAGTAAATCATGTGCCTCATTCCCTACATATTCACTTAGGGAATGTAGTTTTTACTCACAGTAGTAGCTTCCACAGTAAGCAGACTGAGAAACCGGAGCTAATTCATTATCTTCCAGGAGCCTAGGGCTTTTAGATATTCTTTCCATCCAATTAATCTAAAATAGACTGGCAGAATAGCCAAGTCCTAAATGAGGGAGACAAAGTTAAATACACTAACTTGAAAATATTGCTCTGAGAAACTGGTTAAGACTGGCTAAGAATCATGGCATTTGGTTTATATTTGGGTTGCTCTGGGTTTGTGAGTGGAAGCAAATGGTCTGATTTGTACAAGATAATAAGGGAGGAGAAACAACATGCTGTAACACAGAGGCATCAAATTTTATTCAGCTCACTGGCTGCATGTGGCTACTCCTGAGTGAGGCTCAGTCAATTACCAAAAAAAATAAGGAAATATTTAATAAAATAAATAAAAATACAATGAAACATAGATGATGTTAATTTGTGGTTTTCTAAGCCAATATGGAGCCAGAAAGATTCTTACTATAGTTGAGTGGTCTCTCTTTCCATTTGATTTTGACGCCATTTCTATGGTGAGAGGACTAGTCTAAAAGCTGGTAGATCAATCCAGAACTTACCCTTAATACATACTGTGTGAAACTGGGCAAGTCATTATTAATCTTTCAGTGCCCTAGGGCAATGGCCTTCAAACTATTTTTATAATGGATTCTTTATAGTGAAAAATTTAATTACATCTATGCAAATTTGCTTATATATCCTCTACATACAATACTGACCCAATAATATTATACATTATGAAAGATACAAAAATGGAAATAAGAAAGTGATAAAGAGGAAATATTAAGTCCAAGAGTTAATAAGGAGCTACTAGAATACAATGATTAGGATATTAACATGATCAAGCTTGAAGTTATATCAAGATTGAAGAAGGGAGATCCAATAGGAGGTTCCTGCAGTACTACAAAGAAGTTGAGAGGCAATGGAGACCTAAGATGCAACTGGGAGAGTATTTAAGGTGAAGAAGAATGGGCATTCAAAGATGACGCTGAGGTTGTATAGGTATTATTCAGCTGTTTTTAGTCATATCTTAGTTGTGACTTAGTCTAGTCATGTTTAGTAGTCTGCTATTCCCTTAAGCTCATTTTACAGATGTGAAAACTGAGGCAAATAGGGTGAAGTGACTTGCCAAGGTTCACATAGTTAGTAAGTATCTGATATTCGATCTGAACTCACAAAGATGAATCTTCCTGACTCCAGGGCTCACTCTCTATCCACTGCACCAACTATTTGTCCTTATAAGTCTGTATGTAAATCTGGATAACTAGGAGCATGTTTATTGGTGCCCTAAACAGTAACAGGGATTATTGGAAGAGTGATATGTTTATGGATGAAAATAATGTAATTAGATCTTCCATGCAGATTTCAACCAATCCATGTCTGCTCATTCTTTGCCCCATCTAAAATGACAAGTGGTCTGGGAGAGCACATTTTTCCAGTTACTGTCCCTCAGTGCAGAGTTCAAGTCCCAGTGCACCTGCCACAGGTTAAAGAGATGGTAGGGATGCTAAGGTATGAGGGTGCAGTGGAAGAGCTTCCTATTGGAAAGTGAAAAAAGTTCTAATTGCCACATGCAGTTGAAGAGGGAGGGTAGAAACTTGAATTCACTTCTGGTTATCTTCTGGGATTTCTTGTAGTTTTAATGAATAGATGAACTGAAGCAATTAGTAATTACAGCAACAACAGGCAAACTATTCAGCCCCATTTTGACCTACTTCAAGAGATAATAGCAAACCTACACAATCAAATGTGCATACATACATACACACACATGCACACACACATACACACATACACCCACAAACATACAAAAACAAATAAATTCCCCTGCCCATTTCACTGGCTATTATCTTTCACTTCCTGTGCTAACCTGCAGGATAGTGTGACTCTGTACTATTAAACAGCTGTTGTTTCCCTGTTCTGAAGCGGGTGCAAGGACTCCTATGAGAACAGCGTAACTATATACTCTATATTATTGATGGAATCCTCTGGGATCCTTCTCCTATTTGGAGAAAAATATTCTCCAAGATTTTATTCCAGTGATGAATGCCCTTGGCCTCTAAACTGTTCTTAACTCTTTACTGCCAACAGTGAGGTTGTTAGTAATAATATTTACCATGCATCAGAGATACCTGGTGGTCATAAGACTGACCCTACATTGAGAAATAATGAAATATTAGAGAGCATTTAATCCAACTGCTTATTTTACAAAATTAAAAAGGCACAGAGAGCTTAAATAAGTGTTCAAAGTCACCCAGCAGAGTTATGATTTCATCCCAGAATTTTTTTTTTATTTCAATCCTAGGATATTTTCTTTTTCACCATGCTGAAAGTGTTGTCAATACCCTCTTGTCATAGAATTAGATTTCTTGATTATTAGAGTCAAGACTTTATTTGGGCCCCTCTTTTCACCTTTAGAAACTAATGATTGACCAAGAAAAGTATCACTATTTGGCACATGACAGAGATAAATATATACAGGATGCATAGGGGACACAAAAAATCACTGACAGCAGCCCTAGCTTTACCAAAGGAACTAGAGAAATGCCAAAAGAAAATATGCCTTTTCTCCTTTCCATATATTTGCTTGTTTGCGGCAGAACCTACAAATGGTTAAAGTCTTCGTCTAGTGTTGATAGCTTGTAATACATTCTATGTCACCTGGGAAACATGACTTCAGTCGCCTGGGAAACATGACTTCAGCTAACGAACAGGTGCTTCCTTGAATACTGCAGTTGAGAAGGCTCTTGTGATGTTTATGGAATTGTTCTAAATGGCAGCCAAGCTCTCCTTATCTTCTTTTTTGAAATCTTGCTAAGCTGGTGGTTTCAGTAAGACCTGGCATCAGCAGAATGAATATTTTCAAATTCTCTACATGGGATTCTGATGGGGGAAGGGTGTGAGGGAGACCAACTAAAGCTGTGAGCCCAATATATAGCTTTCATATATCCTGAACAAAGAGGTGTTTACATGCATTGAGAGTTTTTACAAAACCAATAGTCTCTACAGGCTTCTAACTCTAGCAAGAGTACCAACCTTAACTACATTTATAGGAAAGATGTGTATATCTTTGACACTGGCTCTGAATTCAGAGCATCTGGATTCAAATTCTAACTTTGATTTTTATTTTCTGCATCATCTTTGGCAAGAAATTAAACCTTCTTCCCCTCTATAAAATAAGGGGAATAGACTAAATTACCTCTGAGGCCATTTTTAGCCTAGATTTATTATTTTTATAATATACACTCTGAGATCAATACTAACTCTGGCCATAAGAGAGAAAAAAATTCTCTTTCATTGTCTTTCTGATTAAGCATTGAGCTCATCTTGTACATGGGAATTCTCTCTTATCTGGGAGATTTTCCCTTCAAAATGGGATCTTCCTCTTGATTTCCTGAAACCTTGCACCTGGGTCCTGACTCAGTTTCTTTCTTGTGCCTGAATTTATTCCCTTGTTATCTGATATTGTATAACCATGATACTGATTACCTTATTTAATTTTGTTTGGACTAACATAGTTTCATCAAAAAACAAAATAAAGAGAAAAATCTGAATGTAAAAGCAAAGCACAAGAAGTAATTTCAGGGAGCAAATAGAGGTCCTTGATCCACGTCAGGCTTTTACAGGGAAGAATTTAATTTAGGAGAGAAAGAAAAGAAATAACATTTACCACTGAGAAAGAAATAAAAAGGCTTTCCGAAGAGGAGAGAGACAAAAAGAGGAAAAGCTGCTTGTCCTTTAAAGAATGATAATGAGCTTACAAACATGAATGCTGAAAACAGTCTTTACACACATTTGGAAAAAGGAAAATACTATTAAGAAAAAAAAAAGAACAGGTCTTCTCCCCTACTCTACTCAAGAACCTCTAGTTGACTCTAGTGAACACATACTCCAACATCAGTTTTTAAAGCCCTTCACAATCTGGTTTCAACCTCTATTTCCAGACTGATACTTGCCTTTTAGAATGTTCATACCTGCCTTTCAGAATTGAGGTTCAGTTGAAATGCCACCTCTAGAGATCACTATAATTATTCATATTCTTTCTTTGTCTACATTTGCATTTACTTTGTACTGTATATGCTGCCTGTTCCAGTAGAATGTAAGCTTCTTGAAGGCAGAGACTTTTTCATTTTGTTATTTTATCCTTAGCAGCTATTAATGCCATATGAACTTAATGAATGTTTGTTAAATAATTTGAATTAAAAGATTTGAGTTTAAAAAAGAATGACAATGGGATCCAAAAAGTCCAAGCAAGATGTAATCTAGTGAATTTCCAAAGAGGGAGATTTGAATAATGGTGGTAAGTGACTTCCTGATGAGGAAGCAATTTTTCAACTTGAGAACACCAAAAGAAAGGTCTGTATTCAAGACATGACAAAGAAACTCCTGTGACTTAATAAATAAGGTGATTACCTTTTCTAATTTAGCAGAGGACAACTGATACTGCCATAAGCAGTCTAGAAAGTATTACTGAGGATTATCTAATCTTCGGAAACATAGGGGCACAGGTGATGTTTTTCATCATTCCAGCCTTTTGAAAGCAAGGCATAAAAATATAGAAAGACAGATCTGACAAATGACAACTGGTTAAAAAAAAATGATGCTGAGAATGGGATTAGGATTTCTGGATGATGTTTTAAAACTGGGATTGGCTAACTAAAGCCCATGAGACAAATCTAGCCCGCCACATGTTTTTGTATGGCTGGGTTAAGAATGATTTTTAATATTTTTAAATAAAACTTTATTGTAACCTAAAAATGTAAAAACCATTCTTCATTTGTGGATTGTTAGAAATAGGCAGCAAGCCAGATTTGGTCCTTGGGCTGTCATTTGCCAACTCTCTGGTTTAAAGTATAGGAATAACAATCTCTTGGACATGGATGGAATGAACCAAAGGATTTGTAAGAATATGTTTTCATGAAATTTTGCACACTTAATCAAAAGAGGTTTAAAAGAAAGAGAAAGGGAATGGGAGAAACTGCCTAGATACAATAGAAATCAGCTTATTGCATGAAGAAGAATTGCAGCAGATATATTCAGAAGTGCGTAGTAGACAACATTCAAGAAAGGAAGTGGTAATAAAAACTGTGGTCTCAAATGGTTATATACAGGTACACAAAATATGAGATGAAAGTAAGGCAAATTATCTGATTTTTTAATGAGTCCCCATGGACTGTAAAACACTTATGGAAAAAAGGAAATTTTTATCTCATAGGTATCACTGAGATTTGGCTCGGCAAGGTTGAAGGAACTTTGAGGAAACATGAAAAGGAAAAAGAAGAGAAGGGGAATAGCATTATAGATTATCAATTGTGATGGAAACCAAGAAGCAGAAGAGGAAAGTTTGGTGGAGAGCATTTATATATAGTCATTGAAGATGGAAGCCTAAGTGATTTTGTATCCTATATCCCATGGTACAGAAAGAAGAATTAGACAATTCATAATTTCACAAAGAAATGACAAAGATATGGTACAGTAGTGAAGGAAAACTTCAATTATTCAAAATTATAATGCAATACATTTATCAGAGCTCTTCCCTCTGTCAAAATAAGAATAATTTCTCCACTTTCCATAATGATTTTATCATTTACATGAAAGCAGAGCTACTAACAAGAAAAATTCTATTCCATATCTGATTCTAACAAGAATCTAGTTGGAGTAAAAAGGAGTATAACCTTGTAAGAAAGTGATGACTCCATCTTGAGATTTGTTAGAGAGAAAGGAAAGTTTGGTATGGCTTACCATGCATTTTAGATTTGGGAAGAGCTGATTTCAAATGATTCAAATAGAAAATAAATAGAATCCCATGAAGAAAATTTCTATAAGTACAGGTCTATGAGGAATCAGCAGCTCTCAAGAATTTTAAATGGAAGGAAAAATCTAATAGCAAGGAAATCAGCAACCAACTTAGATTTTCAAAAGCCATTCACTGAAGATAGAAGCAAAAGAAGGCAACAGAAGATGAATGCAAAACTGGGCACTAGCCCTGTAAGAATAGTGTCAGGAATAATAAAGCTCAGAGATAGCTGAAGGTAAAGAAGGAAACTAATGTCTATAAGATAAATGCTAAGTTGTATTATAGAAACTCTTATGAAATCATAGACCCAAAGACCTAATTACTGTAATAGAGAAAGGATGAAGATCAAAAAAGGATAGGACTGCTGGTTGGAGTAACTGGAACCATAATACATGATTAACAATGGCAGAAAGAATACTGAGTTACTTAATCCTTACTTTTATATTATCTGACAAGGAGGATAGTTTTTGGACACTTCAAAGTTTGGGCAAAAAATGGCTAATATGAATGACAACAACCATAAGTAAAATAATCATAAGAGAATACTTAAATGAGTGCAAGTCACCAGATGAACTACCTCCATAAAGTACTGAAATAGCTGACAGATATAACTACTGAGCAAATAACTGTTAATGATCTTTGATGGGAGACATTCTGTAGGACTGAGGAAGGACAAGAGTAAGGGTTTTGGTTTTTGGTTTTTAAAGGAAGAAAATGGAAACCATAAACTATCAGCAGGTGAGTTTGGCTTTGATTACTGATAAAATTATATGACATTTCCTTAAATGGATAATTAATGAATATCTGTTAAAGAAGCAATGATCACCAATGGCTTCTCCAATTATCAATTACACAATACTGTCCTCATTTATTTTATTTTATCAGGGCTACTAGAAATAGAGAGCATGTTCTATGTCTTTTTTTCTATTTATTTTATTCTAAATCTTAGTTTTTAGCAAAGTACTTGACAAAATCTTTCATATTATTCATGCAGAAAAGATGGAGGCAAATGGATAATATAAGTTAAATGGAATGATAAATGGATGAATAGACTTCTGGATAAAGTATCACAATGTCAATTTGGAAGGCCATTAGTGGAAAATCCTAGGGATATATGCATGTTACTCTGTTGTTTAATGCTTCTATTGATAGCAAGGCTAAAGGCATAGAATACATGCTTATCAAATTAGCAGGGAACACAAAGCTGAGAGGAATAGTCAACCTAGTGGATGACAATCAGGATTCAAAATCAATCAACCATCAAGCATGTATTAAGAGAAGCCTACATAGCAGGCACTGTGCTAGGTGCTGCTGGTAGTGTAAATGCAAAGAATGAGACCATATCTGCTATCAATGACTGAGCTTGAATCTAATTAAAACAAAATTAAATAAAGATATATTTTATGCTTGCATTAAAAAAAACAACTAGCATCATAACTACAAGATGGACAAGAAGTTGTTGGAAAGGATTATATCAAGAAAGATCGAGGATTGTAGAAAACTAAAAATTCAATCTGAGTCCATTAGAGTGATATGGAAATAAGGCTACAATATTAGGCTACTCTAAGGGAGATGTAAGCTGTTCATGAATAAGCAGCCATTAATATGACTTTACTAGAGGATTGCACTTTCTTCTAATTAAGCCCCTTATCACCTCTGCCTTAGACTATTATAAGAGCCTCCTAATTTCTACTTCCATTCCCATTCTTTTATGATTCATTCTCTACACAGCTTCTGAATTAGTATCCCCAAACCCAGATCAGGCCATATTTCTGAATCTCTACTTTTCTCTCTCCCACTCAAAAATTATTTGTGACTCTTTATTGCCTTAATACAAAATCCTGAATCTGGAATTTAATATCATCCATAATCTGGGTTCCAATCTCATTTCATATTCACACACTAACCATTCTAGTCAAACTGACTGACTAGTCATTTCCTGCACATGACATTCAATCTCCCCTTTCCACTTCTTTGCCTAGGCCCCTTTCTGTGGATGAAAGACCAAAAGCTAGTACAAAGTGAGATGAGCTTCCCTTGATTACGATCAAGCATGAAGTAGTAGAAGAAAAAAAAAATCATTTATTAGTATTTAATTCCTCACTTTGCCAGGTACAAGCAGTGTGACCTCCAATAAATAGTTCAGTCTTGCTAAGCCTGTGAACCCACCCAGGTTCTTCTATGCAAGCTGTCTAAATACAATCCTTGTCCTTCAACACAAGGATGTTTGTAATGCTTTTCATTTAATTACTGACTGAATTTACTTCTGATTTTCTTCTAGGATCCTATATGGTTTTAATGAATAATGAATAACAGGGCTGATCACTTAGCCTCATTTTTAGCTTTTTCAGAGATAATGGCAAATTTACACAATTACACACACACACACACACACACACACACACACACACACACACACACAATTACCCCCTTCTTTTTCACTAGCTATTTTCACTAGATACCTAATTTCTGCCTCTTAAAATCAACATCTTTGAACTAGAATTCAAATGCTATCTACTATACTAGACTTTTCCTGATGTATTTATTCATTCATGTTCTCTCTCTCTTGAAATAATTTTCATATACTTTTCATTTAATTATCTGTGTATAGGCTCTATTCCTCCAGTAAAATGAAAGTTCTTTGAGGTCTAGGACTATTTTATTTTTGTCTTCATATCTTATGTACCTAGCATAATACTCATCATATAATAATTACTTTGGATTGAATTGTGTTCAGTTCTATATTTTTTCATATTTCTCCCAAATATATTCATTGTTATTCCCTGAAGAAGCAATATGAAGTCAAATGTACCATTTATTCAAATATCACTTCCCATTACAAAGCACTTTCAAATAAATCATAGACAAAAGACAATTTTCTAGAGTGGGAACTGTATTCTTAGTAGGCTAGAAATAAGCTAGAGACTCTTCAAAGATGAGGAACCAGAATGGGAAAGGAATTCATGTACATACTACATTTATTTTGGTTGTAATATTAATTGGTTGCTGAAAATAAAACTTTGATGATGAGGAACATGAATTGATGTCTTCAAAGATTAGAAGGGTTAGACAAGGAAAAGAGATGCTTCTCATTTTGCTTGGCTTTAAAAGGCAGAACTAGAGTAAGGGACAGAAAGTGCAAAGAGACAATATGTCTAGATTTCTACTTCTTCCCCTAATTAATTGCATTAATAGGGTTCTTTATGACAGATAAATTTGAGTACATCTGAAAACTTGATGGATCTGCTTGGCCAAAATTAATTAGACCTTCATGGACAGGAGCAACTATAAGAACCAGCTTTAACTATAGCTTTACTTGGGTCATGTGGAACTAGCCTTCCATCTAGTGTCTAGAAATTAAATCTGTGAAACCCTTTACTATTAACTACAATTGCAATAGTTGCCATGAATTACTTAAGCTAATTTTATTTTCCATACTGAAGTCTCTTGAATATAACTGGCATAATTTATAGAGAAGGCTTCATAATTAAAACCCAAGATCAATTGAAGACAATACTCAAAATAGGACCCAGAATTTCCTTATGTGTTAATGTTATTAATAGAATAGAATCAAGGACTGCTCAGTGATAAGGCTGCTGAAGGACAGATTTCTGGTGATTTTTCTTTATTGCAATAGGAAATGCTATTTTCAAAGATTTCCAAATTAATATACTTAACTAAAAAGGACTAGAATCTGGTAGACCTTATTTTTACTTTTCTGTTCACTATAAGTTACTCTCCCATTTTCACTCAACATGGTTGAAAGTGACTGTGAATAGTTTTTGTTTTTGTTTTCCTCTGAGCCTCAATTTTTCATCTGTAGAACAATATGCTTCAATAGAATGATCATTAGAAAACTTTCCAATTTTTATATTTAATAATTCTATCATAGGGTTGGGTTTAATTCTAATATTCAATTAACCTCGTTAACCTTATCTTGGCTGTATCATCTAAGGAAATCCCCTAAAAGAGGTTTAGAAGTGACACTTTACCTGTTGGCTTACGGACTTCAATCCTTGGTGGAGAGGGCCATAATCTTTTGCTTCCTTTCTTGAAACCCTTGATGAATTGAGCCAGCTGTCTCTGAAAGATAAGGGAGTCTTTTATCTTGAATGAACTTGAAAACATCTTTCCTACTCACTGAACAAGTACAAAATGGGAAACAAATATAGAATCTATAGCTTCTACACATCTGTTCTCAGCTGATAGCACACTTATCTTTTCTGCCTCTAAAGTTATTTTATGCCCTCTCTCCCAACAAGTCTTTACCACAGTTAAGGCAGGCAGACATAGTAGCTACAGCCAAAGAAAGTCTTTTACCTTTTCTCGGTCCTCAATATGTTTGGAAACCAATTTAAGCTACAAATGTCCCCATGAATTGGGTATAACTGGAAGATCCAAAAGGTCTGATTAACTATAGCTAATGATGGGTCTTCTAGGAAAGGAGGAAGGAAAGAGGGTGTGTGAGACAGAGAAAAGAGAGAGAGAGAGAGAGAGAGAGAGAGAGAGAGAGAGAGAGAGAGAGAGAGAGAGAGAGAGAGAGAGAGAGAGAGAGAGGAGAGAGAGAGAGAGGAGAGAGAGAGAGAGGAGAGAGAGAGAGAGGAGAGAGGAGAGAGAGAGAGGAGAGAGAGAGGAGAGAGAGAGGAGAGAGAGAGAGAGAGAGAGAGAGAGAGAGAAGACAGACAGAGACAGACAGACAGAAAGAGACAAAAAATAGAGTATGTGTTTGTGTGTATAGGTTCAGGATGGTTAAGAGCCTACAATCTAAGCTGGAAATTTGAAGACCTTATTCTTTCAGTAAATCAGTGCCAAATGAGATAGGCTCATATGTAGCCAGACTTTGGTAATATCAGATCCCACAGGAAGTCACTTGTTCAGTCATTCAGTAATCTTTGACTCTTCATGATCTCATAGATCATAAGGTCCATGGGTATTTCTTGACAAAAATACTGAAAGTAGTTTGTTATTTCCTTTCCCAATAGATTCAGAGATTAAGTGAATTGCCCAGCATCACACAGTTGGTAAGTGTCTGAAACTGGATCAGAACTAGGTCTGCCTGACTCCAGGCCCAACGCTTCATACACTAAGCCATCTTTCTGTCCCTATGGAGTTACTACAGAATGACTAAACTTTTTCATGTCATAAATACTGAAGTGAAAAGCTAGCTGACTGAAATGATTCTACACCTTAAGTATAAGCTATATACAAATCCAACAAAAAAATCATTTATTAAGCACTTAGTGTATACATGTATGCATGTATCTTTTGTGGACAGGAATTTTCTCAGTGCATAATAAATGCTTATTAGTTGAGTTTCATATTAAATATTATAAAGCATTTAGCACAATGCCTGGTGCATAACAGATACTATGTAAATGCTTATTCCTTCATCCTTATGAAGACAAAACAAAAATCATTGATATATTTGCAAGTTTGTAGACACTGATTCCTCCCTTAAATTGGAAATCAAGAAAATCTGATTTGAATTCTAGTCTTGTTACCCACAAGCACAGCAGCTTGTGAACACAAGTGGGTCATGTTACATCTCTGACCTTCAATTTTCTCATCTGTAAAATCGGATTAATATTATTCCCACCAACAACCTTGCAGAATTGTTTGGAGGAAGAAATATG
The DNA here is from genome assembly GCF_048593235.1 of Sminthopsis crassicaudata. Classification (NCBI taxonomy): domain Eukaryota; kingdom Metazoa; phylum Chordata; class Mammalia; order Dasyuromorphia; family Dasyuridae; genus Sminthopsis; species Sminthopsis crassicaudata. The sequence continues at coordinate 616,144,530 of NC_133618.1, read as the reverse complement.
ATTTATAAACTTTAAAATGTATTTAAGGAATCGTAATTGTTTTGAAGTAAGTGAAACGGTCACCCATTGCTCTAGGGCTTTCTGATGAAAATATGGAAATGGTCATTGTCCCCAAACAATGGAATTGGATGACTGTTCTGGGCCACTGAACCTGTGAAGCAGAACTAGAGATGCAGCCTTTTGGAACGGGTTCCAAGACTAGATCAGCTCGGTGGAATGTGGCAGCAAAGCTCAGGATCTGAGAAAGTGAAGAGGGAGAGTTTGTTGGCACCATCTGCAACAAATGTGCCTCATTGATCAAGAGGAGTGAGAGTCTGGAGAGATAAGAGAGGTGAGATTGAGGTGTTTGTATAATAGAGAGGACAGCTCATCCACCATTTAATCTGGGGAGATCCCTGAGCCCCGGGTAATCCTGTGGGTTGCAAACGGGTGGTATGTTGTGTCACGGAGAGTCCCAGGCAGGCTTGAAGGCAGGAAGCTTCAGTTTATATTATGACTGTGCCACTTACTTCATATGTGTTCCTAGACAAGCCACAGAAACTTCCAAGTATGTTGGGAAAAGTGTTCCTCCAGAAAGGCACTTAAGTGTCAGTGACTAGAGGCAATTAACAGGGGTTAAGAAAAGAATCTTCCTGGGGGGAAATGGAATGGTCCAAAAGGATGCGGAATCCCAGAATGAAACCATACTTGTAGTATTCTCTTCTATGTTAAAGATCTTTACACTAAACATCAGAATGATGTGAATCAATAAGATCCGTTTGAATGAATTTTTCAGATTGACTGTATAGACAATTTCAAACTGAATGGGGGATGATGCTTCTACTTCACTTTGCCAAATATCATGGCCCTGTCCAGACTATCTTTACCCTGGACTGGTTTTCCTCATACCAAGTCTTCAAAAACCCTTGTCCTTTTTTTTAAACAGTGGTTTCTGGGAAATTTCCAAACTTAGTAGGGAAACAGTAATCGTGGATTCCTTTATACCTTGTATAATAGCTGGTATCCAGTCTTGGGGCTTGATTGTCACTTTTATTCAGCTCTACTTTTCAAGCCTTTCAAAACTATTCCCTTCACAATATAAAGCCATTTTGCTCCTTCGGCATATCTTCAAGTCACAGTACTTGGAACATAGTAAGTAATTTGTAAATGTTTATTGGTTGGTTGATTGAGTGATGTGTAATTAACTTCAGGGCATCCTAAACTGGCTAATCTATTACTACATATAAAACACACACTCTGTCTGTCTGTCTGTCTCTCTGTTTCTTTCTGTCTCTGTCTCTGTCTCTGTCTCTGTCTCTGACTCTGTTTCTCTCTCTCTCTCTCTCTCTCTCTCTCTCTCTCTCTCTCTCTCTCTCTCTCTCTCTCTCTCTCTAAAGAGAGAACAGTTATTCTTATTTATTCAAGAACCCTTCCCTCTGCACAATTTGTCAGCATACTCCTCTCTGACATCCTATAAATTAAAAAGTTTGCAATGATTTTTATCCCCTTCATTTCTGCCCATTCCACATATAGGAGGCCTTGGCAAGATCTTCTCTATTTCATTCTTTCACAATCCTTTCAGTAAACATTTATTGAGGTCCTACTAAGCTGAATTTCTCATAAAAGACTACCATCTTATTTTCCAGCCAAATTCATTTCTTCCAGGACTTACTCATTCCTAGATTGGATGAATAAAGTCTTTCTCATAGTTACCAAACTACTCTATTATAGTTCTTGCCAAAAAAAAGACATGGTTCCTCATAATCATATTATCCTCAAGACCCTGCTATCATCTTCACCCACACAAACAACTGTTTTTCCACAGGAGCCTCAGACCAAAGATTTATCTTTAGAACTCTTCTTGGGGCATCATACTGACTTGAGTGGAGAGTATCTCATGTAACTAACTATACCCACATAGTTTTAGCCACGATTTACTTTACTTTTGGATCATCCTCTGGTCATTTGCTATGATACTATAAGATACTCTCTACTCACCCCTCCTTCAGTTCTAGAATCATAATTAAATCAATACTGAGATTCCTACTTGAAATGATATATACATCAGTCTACTCCTCTATACCTATTTATCAGCGCTAAGGTTTTCTAAATCAAACCAACCCCTTTTCCACCATGACTCACCTAACCATTTGGCAAATTAGATATTTTAAATTTTCCTTTTATCTAGTGAGAATAGTCATCTCCTCATAGGGTTGTGTGAGAAATAAATGATTTGAAAGCACTTTATAAACTGTAAGACCACTTCTGCACTTCTGAAGATGAAGTGTGATCACTACGATGAGGAAGAGAAGCCATGTGATATAATAGATGGATTTGGGGCCAGGCTCGTGTGCATTTTCTAATTCTTCTACTGACTCCCTTTACAACTCTGGGAGTCATTTCACCTTTATGATCATCAGTTACTTGTTGTGAATAACATTCCATCTCTCCCCTCTGTTGTAAAGGCTGTCTCCTGATAGGGAAAATGAGGGCATTAGATAAGATGATCTCCAAAGTCCATTTAAACTCTCCATCTTACCATCGTATAAAAAGATGAAGAGGATGAAAGGACTTTGGAGGCTCCTTCCAATTTGAAGGTTCTGAAGATAACGAGCACAAAGCACTTTGTGGAAGGTGTACATTATTCATCACCAGAAATGTTATGATTATAGATCCCTGAATCAAATAAATGGTAGCCATTTCCAGGTGCAAGTCATCTATTAGAGGTGAACTTTTGACCCAGAGCAGAGTGCTTCCCTTAGTCATTCTCTCCCCTTTAGGGAAAACAGGTAAAACAGCTGTGATTGGAAAAGCAACTTCCAGTGGTTTTGACTTTTAATTTTTTTTAAAACAGATGGCACAGATACACAGAAGACTAATGCCACCTAGTGGACCTGGGAAATAAGAGTGGCCATGAAGGACAAGTTTACCCCGCTAGGACCCATCCTTCCTTCTTTAACCTGAATCCCAAGGATATTGTTAGAAATTTCATGTCATGGAGAGTAGTCACTGCTTGCCTTCATCATTCATCATTTTTTTTAAATGACAACATAATCAATTTAAGCTTTAAACTCAAAGAGAAGCAATGTGAGGTAAAGGAAAGAGTGCTGAACTTGGAGGCAAGAACTTGTTATCATTGGACCTGAGTTAGAATCTGGTCTTTTGTGCTTTTTTAAACCTATATAACCTTAGGCAACTCCCTCTGTGAGCCTCAGTTTCCTTACCTTTGAATGAGTGGGTTGATTTAAGTGACCTCTAAAATCCCTTCCAGGTCTAGATGAATGGAAAATTATAGAATAATAATGAAAAAAAGAAGAAAGGAAGAAAAAAAGAGGAGGGAGGAAAGGAAGGAAGGAAGGAAAGAAGGAAGGAAGGAAGGAAGGAAGGAAGGAAGGAAGGAAGGAAGGAAGGAAGGAAGGAAGGAAGGAAGGAAGGAAGGAAGGAAGGAAGGAAGGAAGGAAGGAAGGAAGGAAGGAAAGGAAAGGAGAGAGGGAGGGAGAGAGGGAGGGAGAGAGGGAAGGAGAGAGGGAGGGAGAGAGGGAGGGAGAGAGGGAGGAAGGAAAAAAATGAGGAAGTGAGGGAATAGGGAAGGAAGGAAGGAAGGGAGGGAGGGAGAAAAGGAGGGAGGGGAAAGAGAAAGAAAAAGAGGGATAGAGAGGGAAAGGAAGTAAGAGGCAAGGGAAGAAAGAGAAAAGGAAGGAAAAATGAAGGAAAGAAGAGAAGAAGACAAAGAAGGAGGAAGAAAGAAAAAAGACAATAAAAGGGAGTAAGATATGAAGGAAAAAAGAGAGAAAAGAAGGAAGAATGGAAGAAAGGGAAGAAAGGAAGGGGAGAGAGAAAGAGAGGAAAGAGAAAGAAAGGATAGATGGAAGGAGGGAGGGAGAGGAAGAAAATATAAAAGGAAGGAAAAAGAGAAGGAAAAAAGAAAGAAAGAGAGAGAGGGAGAAAGGAAAGTTTTTAATGTCATGTACTGTGCTGAAAATTATAACTACAAATATAAGAATCTTTTTTCAAAAATATTTATTTTTAATACGCATTGCTTTATGAATCATATTGGAAGAGAAAAATCAGAACAAAAGGGAAAAACCATAGGTGAGGAAAAAAAAAAGTGAACATAGCATATGTTGATTTACATTCAATCTCCATAGTTCTTTTTCTGAATGGAGATGGAATTTTCTGTCCAGTGTCTATTAGGATTGCTTTGGATCACTGAACCACTGAGAAGAACCAAGTCTTTCATTCTTGATCATTGCACATTTTTGCTGTTATTGTGTACAATGTATCTCTGGTTCTTCTTGTTTTGCTCAGCATCAGTTCATGTAAATCTTTCAGGCCTTTCTATAAACACTTTTTTCATCATGTTTTATAGAACAATAATATCCCATCACTTTCATATACCATAACTTATTCAGGCATTCCTTAATTGATGGGCATCTACTCATTTCCTAATTAAAAAGAGTACCTACACCTTTAATAAAAACCTTTTAATAGACTAGAAATCACCTACATAATCACATTATCTCACTTATAAACATTTCCTTGTGTACTAGGTGGTATAATACATAGTGACCTGGAGTAAGGAAGGAAGATGACATCAAATCCAGCCTCAGACATATATTATCTGTGTGAATCTGGATAAGAGACAGAGACAGAGACAAGGACAGAAAGAGAAAGAGGGACAAAGAGAGACAGAGAAACAAACAAGAGAAAAATGAAAGAGAAAAGATAGAAAAACATACACAGAGACAGAGATCGAGAGAGACACACATAGAGATGAGAGACAGAGACAAAGAGATAGAAAGAAAAACAGAGACACAGAGACAGAAAAAAGATGAGAGAGAATGAAAGAAAGAGAGACAGAGAAGAGAGAGAGAATGAAAGAGAAAAGACAGACGGACACATACAGAGAGACAAAGGAAGACAGAGATACAAGAGAGACAAGAGAGGATGAAAGACAGAGATAGAAACAGAGCAGAGACAGAGAGACACAGAGAGAATGAAAGCTAGAGAGACAGAAACACAGAGAGACAAATACACACGCAGAGAAAGACAGAGACAGAATTGACATTCTTTCCAGCAGTAATGGTAGAATGGATTTGGTTTCAGAACTAGAAACTAGAAACAATTTTTAAAAGTGATAGCTGGTGATTAGATAGATAGTGAAATGGTGGACCACAGCATGAGAGTTATAGAACTGAAAGAGTTAAATCCCTAGGATGTGCTTTCTGTAGGATGTAAGGCAGGCGGTACACAAATAATTCCAATTCAAATTAAGTAGAGGTGGAGAGAATGCTGAGAAAATCAGAGATAGTTTTATGGAGGAAGATGAAATACCCATTCTGGACCTTAATGGAAAATTACATGAATTTGAGTACTTTTTTTTTAATGTGATGATGCTATGACTTGATTAACTTCATCAGGTCCATCTCTATAACCTCTTCTGCAAATGTAAGATTCTGCTTGTTTGCAACATAACACTCCCCAACTCCCATTACCCAAGCTCCCAAACAAAAGAACAATTTTCTCCCAAACAATTTTCTCTTGTTGGTTTCTCTGTCTCTGTTTCTCTTTGTCTCTCTTTCTCTCTGTGTCCCTGTCTCTTTCTCTGTCTTTGTCCCTAATGCTATACCCACAAAACCTGGTAAGAGAAGCCTTTCCTTCAGGTAGATATGTGGAAGTCATGGATCTATAAAGAAGCAAATAAGAATTAGTCTAAAAGCCTAGAAAACCAGGGTCATTGACACAAAGCCTCAGAACCTTAGTCCATGGGAGCAATGGCTTCTGGCCCATCTCTTCGAGGGAAGGTTATAATTGTCAGATAGAATGAAAGGGAATATCTCTCTAAGTTCATCCATTTGAACTCTGCTGTCAGGGAGCCATCCAAGCCGGTTAAATGCCAGAAAATGTTACCACTATGGCATTTGCTTTCCAACTAATAGGCTAACAGACATCCTGTTGGGATGGATAAACCTAGCCAACTACAGTGAAACCTCAATTAGCTGAAATCAGATGGTCTGGAAGTTATCATTTTCCCCAATTTATAGGATAATAATAGCACTCTGTGTTCACAACACATTTCCCTCCTGAAGAATTCCAAACACTTTACGGAGTTTATTTCATCTGCTCTCATTAAACCATCCCTAACTAATCCCAGCCTACACAAAGAGAGGGAGTATGGTGGGAAAAGAACTAGGTCTGATGGTCATAGGACCTGGATTAAAATCCCTGCTCCACTCCATAATACCTATAGGTTTTAGGTATCTCATTTAACTTCCTGGATCTGTTTTCTCATGCTGTAAATGCAAAATGGATCAGGCATTAAATCATCATCTCTAAGATGATCCACGATCTTATTCTTAAGCATGAAAGCTCTTTCAGAGCAGGTATTGTTCTGTTCTTTGTATTTCTGAATCAAGGACCCGACATGGAATAACAATTTTATATAGAGTTTAACACAATTCAAAATGTTATTATCTTTGATCCTCCCAGCAATCCTGGGGTGTAGGTGCTGTTACTGTCCACACTTTACAGTTGAGGAAACTGAGGCAACAGAGTTTAACAGACTTAGCCAGGTCCTATGGCTATTAAGTTGAACTCAGATCTTCCTCACTATTCCCAGCACTCCATTCACGGTCCTACCTAACTATCGTAAGTACATCTGGGAATAAATGCTTGCTGTTTTATTAGCTCATGTACTCTCCTGTCTTTAAATTGTGATAGCACCCTAAACAGAAATAAGGGGAATCTCTCTGCTTAGACAGACATAGGTGAGCTTGGACTTGGGACACAGAGTATGGAAGGGCCTGGAGTGCTATGGTTCATGGATTAGCAATAAGGAACGGCAGCCTTTTGAGGGTATGATTCAATTCAATATGGATCAACAAGAATTTCTCAACACTTGTGACAGATGCTAAAAACAAAGTATAAACACGAACTTATATAATCTTAGGCATAGATGACAGCTTATATAAATATACCGAGATGGGGATGAAATGCCATTGGTTCAAAACAGCAAGTTTGAAGTGTATATAGAGCACATGAGCAGGGCCAATCCAAAACACGTCTGGAAAGGTTGGTGGGAATCAGATTGAGCAGGCTTTAAACTCCAAAGAGAAGAGCTTGCATTTTATTCTACAATCATATGGGGAACTATTATATATTTTTGAACAGGGATGTGATATGGTCCAACCCAGGCCCAAATCATAAAAAAGCAAAATGGCTTGTGATGGTTGGGCAACTCCCAGCAATGAAATTATACCAGTATACTAAAAATGATTCCAAAGAAAGAGAAAATGAGTTGGCATCCAAAAGGACCAATGTGGTTTCCCTGGAAGCTGACTGATAAACTCAGATTTTGTAAAGATTCATACAAAAGATGGAAGCAAATTCATGGGATTCAAGAAATACAAGAATATGATGGATCAAAAGGGGCCCTGTTTGGACACTGATACATTGTTGGTGCAATTGTGAATACATCCAGCCATTCGGGAGAGCAATTTGGAACTATGCTCAAAAACTTATCAAACTGTGCTTACCCTTTAACCCAGCAGTGTTACTACTGGGCTTATATCCCAAAGAGATCTTAAAGAAGGGAAAGGGACGGTATGTGCAAGAATGTTTGTGGCAGCCCTTTTTATAGTGGCCAGAAACTGGAAATTGAGCGAATGCCAATCAATTGGAGAATGGCTGAATAAATTGTGGTATATGAATATTATGGAATATTATTGTTCTGTAAGAAATGACCAACAGGATGATTTCAGAAAGGCCTGGAGAGACTTACATGAACTGATGCTGAGTGAAATGAGCAGGACCAGGAGACAATATTGTATGATGATCAATTCTGATGGATGTGGCCCTCTTCAACAATGAGATGAACCAAATCAATTCCAATAGAACAGCAATGAACTGAACCAGCTACACCCAGCAAAAGAACTCTAGGAGATGACTATGAACCTCTACATAGAATTCCCAATCCCTCTAATTTTGTCCGCCTGCATTTTGGATTTCATTCACAGACTACTATTAGTACACTATTTCTAAGCCCGATTCTTTTTGTACAGCAAAACAACTGCATACATATATTGTATTTAATTTACACTTTAACATATTTAACATGTATTGGTCAACCTGCCATCTGTGGGGGGGGGGGAAGGAGGGGAACATTGGAACAAAAGGTTTGGCAATTGTCAATGTTGTAAAATTACCCATGCATATATCTGGTAAATAAAAACTATTAATAAAAAGGGGCCCTGTTTGAAAGGTTAAAGGTCCAAATGAGCTAAGGTTTGTGATGGATATTAGAGATGACAAAAAAGAGCTTTTAACCAGGCTGATCCCAAGAAGCAGTCCAAGAAAAGGATGGACCCACTGTTATGGGAGAATGGTGTAATATTTACAGATGCTAGAAAACAAAATGATTCAATTCCCAAGTTTGCTTCCATCTTTTCAATTAGGGAGAACTACGTTAGGTCTGGAAAAGGTATAACAGAAATGGTTTGGAGGGAATTAAAACAAGCTTTTTAAACCCTAAAATGCTATGTAAATGTGTTGCTGTTTTTGTCATAATTGCTATTATTACAATAAGAAAGCTCTGAGCTTCTCTCAAAGAATTTGTCTCTTGGCCCAGAATAATTACACCCTAGTATACTCCAAAGACTTGCAGATGTGATTGTTGTATCTCTGTCAGTGATCGGGAAATCATGCAGCACAGGAGGGTGCCAAAAAGCTGAAGACAGGCAAATGCTACCTGAGGGAAAGCGGGGGGATGGGTAATTCAGGAAACTATAAACCAGCAAACTTGACATTAATCACTGGAACATTCCACAATGAATCATGAAATGGGTGGTTTGCAAGCATTTGGAAAGGGAAGCAGCCATCAATGGGAGCCAGCTTGAGTTCACTAAAAAATAAGACATGCCAGATTCAGTTCATTTCCTCTTTTAATGGTCACTAGACAGGTAGAAAAAGGAAATGTTGAAGACATGCTTTATTTTGATTTCAATAAGACCTTTGACAAGTGCTAAAGAATAGATATCTTTGTATGTGAAAGGCAACATGATGTAGTAGAGGAAAGGCTGCCTTGGAGGCAAGGAGTCATAGGTGTAATCTTGCTAACTGCCAGACCACAGTCAAGTCCCAGCCTCAGGGTAAGTCCATAATACTGAAAGGTCCAGATGAGTCAGTGATCTGCATTAAGGAAGCAAGTTTCCACTCTATATCAGGAATTTTATGCATTAATGTAAGCCAAGGCTTGGAGCCATGTATTTGCACACACGTGCACACATGGAAATGCACGCTCACACACTGCACCTGATGCAGAGATATGAGTAAAAAGGCAGATGAATAATTCTTGCTAAGACCAGACCCAAAAATGTTAATGCATGAATCAGTGATAAGCTGAGGGTGCTGTTTGCTGAATCTCTATCCCATTCAATATTTGCCATCAACTATTTGGATGAAAGCCGGATAGATGTCATGTTTATCAAATTTGAAGATGATATAAAGTTGGAAGGGAGAAGTAATTCATTGAATGATGAAATTTGGATCCAAAATTATCTCTGTAGACTAGGAAGACAGATGAAATCTAACAAATGAAATTTCATAGGATCGAATGTAAATTTGTTATACTTGGGTTTAAAAACATCAGCTGAACAAGAATGGGGAAGAAATGGTTTAGATAGACAATTCTTATGAAAAAAGATATATGGATTTTTGTTAATTGCAAATTAATCAGGATAAATACACATGTGTAAATATATATACATATAAGTATATATATGCATATATACAAATATACAGAGATGTATATATATATATATGTATATATATATATATATATATTTGAGTATGTGTGTATGTGTGTGTGTGTATGTGTGTGTAAAATTACTAATAGTTCAGTATCCCAAAGAAGGGAGATAATGAAATTATTCTACTTGTTGGAGCATTGTATTCTGTTAAGAGTACGCCATTTGGGGACAGGCAAGACTATCCAAAGGTAGCTACAACTAAAGATTCCAAGCTGAAAGAATATGGAATGTTTAACCTGGAGCATAAATAACTTCCTAGAAAAATGGCAGAATCCTTCAATTATTTGAAGAAAAAGACACTAGATTTATTCTGTGTGATTTCATAGAGAGGATGAGGGGGGGAGGTGTACAAATTATAGGCAGGTGAATTTAAGCTTAGCAATAAGTAAGAGCTCTCCAAAAATTAGGGCTGTCCTCAGATGAAATAAGTTGTCTCTGAGTAGTTGAATTTCTTGTCATTGGAGATAATGATTCAGCAGAAGCGGGCCAAGAATATTATGGTGGAAATTTTCATATCTGGCAGGGATTGGATTGGACTTTCTATGGTTGCATATGTGTGTATGTCTGTGCATGTGTGCAAGTGCATATTATTTGTTTCTTAGTCCTCCTGACTAGATTAAAAACATTTTAAGGGCAGAGACCATATTCCCAATTATTCAATTAATAATTAAGATCATAGATTTATACCTGAAAGGGGAAAGGGAAGTGAACAAGCATTTATTAAGCACTTACAATGTGCTTAATACACATTTATACAAAGCACATTTATAAGTACTGCTTCATTTGATCCTCACAACAATTCTGGGGAGGGGGTGCTATTATCATCCCCAAAGAAGTTAAATGATTTACCTAGGATCACACATTTAGTAAGGTGAGCTGTGAATTCACGTCTTCCTGACCCCAATACCAGTGTTGTGCCTTTTATTGCCCCTGCCAATAAGAAGCATAATATCATAAGAAGCAATTCGAGTTTATGGAGAAAGTACCACAAAATATGCTTTGGAGGAACAAACAAATTCAACTTTTAAAAACAAATTCAGATAGAGGGAGGAGAACAGATGGCTTAGACTTTAGGATAAATGACCCTATTAGGGGAAAGACTACAAGATCCTATAATCCTGTGGTAGAAACAAAGTTTCTAGCATATCAGCCCCCAGGGGAGGAAATCTCTATTGTAACAGGCAAGTTAAAAATCGATCAAGTAGTTGGAGGCACAGAGCAGCATGTCTTCTGGTAACTTTCTCCTTAAATACTCTCCAAATCTGGCATTTTGAGGAAGAGCCCTAGCTGTGTCTCGGCTTTGGGGGAAGCAAAAGAAAAATAAACCGACTCCCCAGTCATTCCCTTTTCTCTAATAACATTAGATATCTTTCTCTTTTTATCTATGAATAGTGAAAAATAATTCTTCCTTCAGAGATTTCAAAGTGTGGAACTGACTAAAAATAGTTTCCTTTTTGTGAATCATACTCTGCCTCTGTTCCATTCTCTACAAACTCCTCCAGGCCAACTAGATGTATACAGCCATCATTAGTGTCTTCCTCCCTTCCTCCTTATATTGAGTTTGTTTAAAAGCATGGTTATAGCCTAAGGACATTTATGTCTTAAGAAATGCTGTATGGAAACTGAATGGATGCTCATAAGTTGGAGAATGGCTGAATAAATTATGTGAATGTTAAGGAATATTATTATTCTAGAAGAAATGATGAGCACGATGATTTCAGAAAAGCCTGGAGAGATTTGTATGAACTGATGTTAAATGAAATGAGCAGAACCAGGAGATCGTTGTACACAGCAACGACAACAAGACTATACAATGATCAATTCTGATGGACGTGGCTATCTTCAACAATGAGATGATTTAGGCCTATTGTGATAGAGAGAACCATCTGCACTCAAAGAGAGAAGTATGGGGACTGAAAGTGGATTACAACGTAGTATTTTCACATTTTGTTGGCGTTTGCTTGCATTTTGTTTTCTTTCTCACTTTCCCCCTTTTTTGGTCTGATTTTTCTCATGCAGCATAAATTGGAAATATGTACAGAAGAATTACACATGTTTAACATATATTGGATTGCTTGCTGTCTGGTGGAGGGGGAAGGAAGGGAGAAAATAATTTGGAATACAAGGTTTTGCAAGGGTGAATGTTTAAAACTATCTATGCATATGTTTTAAAAACAAAAAGCTTTAATTTTTAAAAAGAGTGGTATCATCTGCATATATGAGATTGTTGCTATTTTTCTAGGAAATTTTAATTCTGGCTCTTGAATTATCCAACTTGGAATTTTTCATGATGTACTACTCTTCATATGTTAAATAACTATATAAAGTGACATAAAGGCAGCATAAATTGGGGGGACTAAAAAGAATAGCACCAACATAAATAGGGTCAGTACATGGCAGATAATTTGGATGATTGGAATAATTCTACTTGAATACCCAAGCAAAGATAGAAATCAGTCCTGAATTTGTGATTTTATTGGCATTTGAAATTCTCAGATGAGGAACCTCCTGCTGATACAAATCTGTATTTGAGACTCTCTGCAATTGAATAGTTGCCTACACTAGATTTTTTTTTGAGAAATAATGTGATGTGGCAGAATTATTTCTGAGTCAGCTTTCTATTGACTAAACCATTCTACCTCTTAATCTCAGATAAATAAAGAATAATTAAGGTGACAATATCTCCTTATCCAATAAGATATATTCCCATTGTGAGAGATCATCATACTGATGTCAGAAGGGAGAAGACAAGGCAACCTGAGCTTGTGATCATGAAACTGAAATAAGGGAAGCAACTCCTTTTTTGGGATTGAGCCTTTGTGTGACAAGAAACTGGCAAGAAATCTATCTAGAGAAAGGAAGCTCAACCAGAATATGTTGTTCTCTGGCCTGGCCCTTCAACACTTGTGATGGTCTGATTGTGCAGCTGTCATTTCCACAAGACAAGGAGAACTCTGGAGGTCTAGATATAAAATATTCATAGAGCAATAATACTTTAGCCAATGCTTTCTTTCATTCCTTCACCTGTTGACAGAAAGCTCTGTAATTTTCCTTTCTTGCTGTCATACTGAGAATAGCCATCATTTTCAGATCTAGAGCTAAAAGGGACCTTACAATCATATAATCAAACTCCATCATTGTATAGCTAAGTTAACCTATACCAAGAGAAGTTAAATGATGCCCAAGTTCAAGCAGATGGTAAAGAATGTATTTGAACTCAGGGCTTGTGAATGAAAAGTCATTGTAATTTTCATATCAAAAATCACCAGCAGCCAACAAAGAACATTAAAAAGTAGCACCTGTAGTTATCTCCTAGGAGCAGCTGTGAAGCCCAGGTATTGATCTCCAATTGGAGCATCTCTTAAAGAGCATCCCCCTAAAGAGTAAGTTTAGGGGGGGATTTTTCTGCTAGTCTCAACCAGAAGAACTTTCCAATTTAGGATTCTAAATGGTTATGAAGATTTACTTGGTGACTTTGGGGAAGTGGTACTCATTCAAATGTTTCTATTATCTTCCTCCTTCTTTTAATACAACTTTCTTTGGTCTCCATCCCCACAATACAGGAGTTAGGCTTCTAAGAAAGAAGTGCATGCTAATGGGGAAGGAATCTTATTTCTCTATTGGTGTTGGAAAATAGAGCCCCCCCCTTACCTTGCCCTAATTAAATCTTTAACATAAAAATAATATTCTTAGGGGCAGTTAGCTGATACAATGAATGGAATACAGGGCCTGGAAACATGAACACCTAAGTTAAAATTTGACTTCAGACACTTAGTAACTGTGATATTAGGCAAGTCGCTTCACCCTGTTTACATCAGTTTCTTTATCTGTAAAATGAGCTGGAGAAGGAAATAACAAACCTTTCCAATATCTTTGCCAAGAAAACTCCAAGCAGAATCTTGAAGAGTAGGGAATGAATGAAAAAATGACTAAAGAAGAAAAATTTTTCCTAGATTTCCTTGAGATGGTACACAAATACACGAAGTAGGGAAAGCTTCCAAGCTTTGCTTAATTCCATATCATTGATAGGGTCATCAACACAATTGGAGTCATCAACAACAACCAACCAACAAGAAGGAAAGATAGGATTGCTTGAATTTCAGAGCTACTGTCAAACTTTCTTCAAGTTCACATCACTTTGGGCCAGAGTCATGTCTGATATGATGAGGAAGGCTCCATTTTTTTCTCTCTCACTGGCTGAAATCAGACACTGACTCAACACTTTTTTTTTGTCTGACTTCCTAGTTTCACTCATCATGAAGTTGTTTCAGTCAATGGCTTTATTTGTGTCATAGTGGGAAAAATGGGAACAAGAATCATCACACAGGATGAAAAGGTGTAAAAGACTGTGACCTAAATAGATAGGCGTCATCACTCTAGTCCACCAAAAATATCAACCAAAACTGTCATTGTTCACTTTTTGATCCCAGGAATCATGAACTTTTAGACCAAGAAGGGACATTCGAGATCATCTAGTCTAGCCTTCTAATTTTCAGATGAGGAAAGTGAAGTTTAGAAAGCTAAGACAATGGGTTCAAGGTTTCACAGGCAAGAAGGGACAGAGTCAGAAATCAATCCCAGATCTATGGATTCTTTTTGACTCAAATTCAGTGTTCTTTTTCCTATCCTATTGGGTCTGGATTTTCTGACATGAGTATTTATTTTGTTTGTGTTGACATTCTATGACTAGCACAAACCACACACACACACACACATACACATGAACAAATGACAGGAGAGGGGCAAAAGAAGGAATGAAATATTTTAATTTTCTATTCTACTTAATGCTATTTTAATATCAGAGTCAGAAATAACTGTAGACTGCTGGTAGGTTCATTAACAACAGTATATTCAAGTGTTAAAGTGACCTACTCTGGGCTCTATAGGGAAATACTATAGAAATATTGTGATATGGTGGACAAGCACTTGACTTGGACCAAGGAGATCTGAGTTTAAATACTACCTTGGGTACTGTATAACCACGAACCACTTACTTAACTTCTTTGAGTTTCAGTTTACTTATTTTTAATCTGAAAATAATATCATCACTACCTACCTGAAAAATTAATATGGAGAAAGTATGTTGCAAACCTCAAAGTACCATACAAATTTATTGTTATTCCCACAAGATCATAGGTTGAATTTTTGAAGAATAAATCCCTAATCCCTAAATATCCATACCATGAAGACTTCTTGTAGCCTCCTTCCTAAAGATAGCTGAAATTTTTTTCATTATTAATTTAACAACAGAAGGAACATGCAATAGAGCATTTGACAATTTTTATATTGACAATAACCAGATGTGCTCTTATGTACATGCTGTAGAATAGTCTTAGAACTTTGGAGAACTATACAAGATATGAAAAAAGAAAGTTCTTCAAGAACTTTAGCAGATTTATAGGGAAGCATAGACAAGAGGTATAATCTGTATCGTTGGCCAGAATACACTTATCAATGATAATGCAGTTTTATCTAAATATTGCAAAAGAATATTTTGTGCCCATGATCAATGATGGAAACACACATACATACATACATACACACACAATCATGCATATAAAGTGCTTTGGTTGATATTGCTTTTGAAATAAATACATTTTTAAATTGCTTGCTTTTAGTGGTTCTAAATACCAAGGAGAAAATATATTCTCAAGTTCTTCATTCTTTCTATTTCTACTCTTATTGAGGCAGAAAGTCATGTTTAATATGAATTCAAGTAGGAATCAAAGCCCTTTTCTGAACATAGGAGGCTTTCTGCTTCTATACTGGTATGTTTTAACATGTGGATCTCTGTTTTCTAAAGCAGAAGGAAGGAACAGAGATTAAGAGAATATTATGGAAGTGACAAGCAGAGAGGGCTACATGAATCTATCCTGGAGAATTGGAGTGGGAAAATATTCAAAATGCTTCAGCAGAATATTTCATCTCAATTTCTCTCCCACTTTCACACTGCAAGAATTCATACCTTCAAAGGAATGATTATTTTATATACCAACACAAGTTACAGCCTCTCCATAAAATAGTCAATAATTTTAGGGACCTGCAGTAGGGAAAAAGAAAACAAAGAACACAAAGGAAAAAATATCATGTTGCAGGGAACTTGATGTCCAGCCCTTCTAAATTTATGAAGGTCAAACCTCAGGTCAAATCATCATATTAATCTGTACTTTATTCCTTCCTAGCTTAACAGTTAGGCAGCTAAGTGGCAGTGGATACAGTGTAGGGCATGAAATCAGAAATACATCTTTCTGAGTTCAAATCTGGCTTATTAGTTGTGTGATCCTGGGCAAGTCACTTAACCCTGCTTGGTTATCTATAAAATGTGCCAGAGAAGGAAATGACAAGCTACTCCTCTATCTTGCCAAAAAAAAACCCCAGATGCGATCATAACATCAACAACAACAAAAAGTTTAATAGTACCTTACAGAGAATGGAGGGTTTTAAATAGTTTTGTGTCATGGCTTCCTTTGGTAGTATAGTAAAATGATTACATTTCTTCTAAGAATATACATGAAAATCATAATTGAAGAAAATTCTAAATTTCATTTATAAATTATTGAAAAGAGAATTTTTCCTGTATCTCAGTTCAAAGATCCTCTATAATCCTAGAGGTGATAGGGGTCCCTGGAGCTTATTGAATAGGAGGACTGTATGGTCAGAATTGTGCTTATATAGGAATAATAATGATGACACTTAGATTGTGAGCCTCAGTAACTGGAAGGATGGTGATATCCTCTACAGTAATAGGAACATTAGGAAGATGAGAAGTCTTAGGGAGGAAAATAATGAACTATTCTTTGGACACATTAACATTTGAGTTGTCCAATAGATAGTTGAAAATTCAAGATCAGAGGTTAGGAAAGAAATTAGGATTGTAGATCTAGGATATATGATCTATGCTATAGATCAACATAAAGATAATAATTGAATCCATGGAAAGCAATGAGATTTCTCAATGAAGTAGTATAAAGGGGGGGAGAGAAGAATGCCCAGGATAGAGTCTTGGGGGGGATATTCATAGATGGTGGACATGACCTAGATGAGATTCCAGCCAAGAAGAGGAAAAAGGAGAAGTTAAACATATAGGAAGAGAACCAGGAGAAATCAGTGTCATTAAAAACCTAGAGAGAAGAGACCATGAAGGAGAAGAAGGTGATCAAGAGTGTTAAAGACTCTAGAGGTAAAGTAGGATGAAGACTGAGAAAAGGGCATTAAATTAGACAATTAAGAGATCGTTGGTAACTTTGGAGATAGTAAGTTTAGTTAAATAACGAGGACAAAAATCTGATTATAGAGAATTAAAAAGAAAATAGATGCACAAATTATACCACCACAGAAGGAAGAAATGGCATGGGATAATAGCAAAGATAAATGGATTATGTAAACAGAACTGAGTTGTTTTCATCTTCTTTTATTCACAGATTGCCCTTAATAAAGAATTCATCCATTGATGAATCATTCCATACCTGGTTAGATTGGCTTTTGAACAGCTGACTCATTCTGCCCCTGGCTCTATATTAAAAGTCTTTTCAGTATGATAAAATCTGTTAGAACTTATGTTCTGTTAGCATAGATTCTGGAACCCAGAGTTGTTTCCCATCCATGATGAGGTCTCAGATCAGAATTCACAAAGGACCATTTATACTAAGACTAAAAATTCATGAAATTTACCCACCTATAGATTGGTATGTTGATAATAAGCATAAGTAATATTTATGTAGTGTTTAAAGTGTGCAAAGGATTTACAATTTGATCCTTACAACAGTCCTAAGAGGTAGACTTTATCTGCGTGAATACTATTTCTGATACACCCTTTCATAACTGATATAAAAATATTTCTGTTGTTTTTTTTTTCCTCAAGGAAAGTTGTCCTGACTTGATCAGAAGGACACCTATCAGGTCTCTGGGTTTATCCATTTGAGACAATCCACCAACTGAGAATTCCTCCAATGGCTAGCTGGCCATTGCCATTTGGAAAGGAAGAATTGTAGAGTAGAGATTTGAAAAGAAATTTTCTGCCTCCCAACCTGCATGTGCACAATTAAACAAGAATGCACACCAGCTGAGTAAGAAAGAATGGAAAGTAATCTGCTCTACCAAAAACAGGCACTAAATGTGTCATTGCTGGTACTGTACATTAACAAAGTCTTTTTAAATTTGTTTTTAGATTGTTTTACTTGGGAAAATGCCCAAAAGGTACAAACCTATTAGCAGGAAATTTTCTCACTCTGGCAGTCTTGTTCCACCCTAAAGTTCATGCTAAAAGCAGCCAAAAGCAGGCTAAAAGAGATTGTAATAATTTGTGCCTGTTGGTAGTCACTAATGGCAGCAAATACTTCTGAAAGGGATTATAAATTGTGGGTTATTATTCTTATAAATGGCGCTCCGTGAAACCACATCAGTGCCTGTTTGGTTTTATTTGTTTGAGGAGAATTTTGTAAACAATTTCTTGACTAAAAATACTAAAAAAAATCATGATAGGCACAAAGCTGTTATATCTTTCTATTACAATTTGAGTATATTTTCTTGCTCTCCAATGGTTCCATATTGCATCTAGGATAAAATACAAACTCATCATTAAATTTGGGAGTTTTCCCAAATTCTGTGTTGGGCCCTCTTTTTGGTCGATATCCTTTCACTTAATTCCATCAGCTTCTACATGTTCAATGATCATCTCTATGAAAAACACTTCCAAGTCTACATTTCTAGCCCTAACTTTTTCCCTGATTTCCTGCTTTGAGATATCAATTACTTTTGGACATCTCAAACTGTATAAATCATAATCATCTCAAACTTATTATGTTAATATTGAATTTGTTTCCCCTTCTTTGAAATTCCTCCATTCTGGTCAAAGGTTATGAACAGACAATTCTCAGACGAAGAAATTGAAACTATGTCTAGCCATATGAAAAGATGCTCCAAGTCATTATTAATCAAAGAAATGCAAATTAAGACAACTCTGAGATACCACTACACACCTGTCAGATTGGCTAGAATGACAGGGAAAGATAATGGGGAATGTTGGAGGGGATGTGGGAAAGCATTGTTGGTGGAATTGTGAATATATCTAGCCATTCTGGAGAGAGTTTGGAACTATGCTCAAAAACTTATCAAATTGTGCACACCCTTTGATCCAGCAGTGTTACTACTGGGTTTATATCCCAAAGAGATCTTAAAGAAGGGAAAGGGACCTGTATGAGCAAGAATGTTTGTGGCAGCCCTTTTTGTAGTGGCTAGAAACTGGAAAATGAATGGATGTCCATCAATTGGAGAATGGCTGAATAAATTGTGGTATAGAATGTTATGGAATATTATTGTTCTGTAAGAAATGACCAGCAGGATGATTTCAGAAAGGCCTGGAGAGATTTACATGAACTGATGCTGAGTGAAATGAGCAGGACCAGGCAGATCATTATATACTTCAACAACAATACTGTATGATGATCAATTCTGATGGGCGTGTCCCTCTTCAACAATGAGATGAACCAAATCATTTCCAATAGAGCAGTAATGAACTGAAGCAGCTACACCCAGCGAAAGAACTATGGGAGATGATTATGAACCACTACATAGAATTCCCAATCCCTCTATTTTTGTCTGCCTGCATTTTTTACTTCCTTATTTTTAAATTTATTTTCATTTTTTATTACAGCAAAATAACTGTTTGGACATGCATACATATATTGTATTTAACTTATACTTTAACATATTTAACATTATTGGTCAATCTGCCATCTGGGAGAGGGGGAGGAAGAGGGGGAAAACTTGGAACAAAAGGTTTTGCATTTGTCAATGCTGAAAAATTACCCACACATATATCTTGTAAATAAAAAAAGCTGTAATAAAAAAAAAAAGAAATTCCTCCATTCTTCTAAACTTTTTATTACTATAGGCATCAATATACTTTCAGTTACTCAGGTTTGAAACCTTGATATTTTTCATTCACCTTACATATTCTTATCATTATTAAAAATCATATAATTTCTACTCTCATTACATCCCCAAAGGAAAACTTTAGCTGACCTAAAGATAATAATGATATAGTATCATTATAATTTTCTCTCACATAATTATTGCTTCCAAGATTTCTTCTTTGATTCATTAATTATTTAAGATTTTATTATTTTGTTTCCACTCAGGTTTGTGTTTTTATTTGTGCTTCCTGAACAAATTACTATTTTCATTTCTTTACTATTTCTGCCTTTTTACACTTATTTGCAATATACTGAAGCCTACTACATGATCAGTTTTCCTAAATATTTCATATGTTGCTAAGAAATTTGAATATTCTTTAACAGTTCTATTTAGAAGACATTATAAGTCTTTTAGCTCTAATTTCTCCAGCAATTTATAAATTCTATATTTTACCTTTTGTATATCTTTCTATTAGACTTTCACAAAACTGAGAAAAGGATATTAAATTCTCCTGCCACTATTGTATTATTATTTATGCATTTTTATGGTACATTCATTTTCTTTATGAATTTAGATTCTAAAGTATTTGTTAATGGTTTATTGCCTGTAGTTACAACTACTGCTTTTCTAAAAAAAATTACCTCATGAATAGTAAATTTTGTTCTAGTCCCTTATTTTCCATTATATTTTTGCCTTTATTTTTTAGAAATGTTTTTGTAAGCAACAGATTGTGGAGTTTTGCTTTCTTTTCCAAACTGCCACTCAATCATTTTATTGTATTACTTAATACATTAACATTTAAAATTAGAAAATTTAGAATTATATATTGTTCTACTAGTCTCTACTTTTGAAGGTTTTTCTCCAAATAAAAATTTTTCTTTGTTCTTTCTTCCTCAGTCACTTTAGTTTAATCTATTAAAGGAATTACATTCTCACTGATTCTCTTCACTTAATCCTCACCCCCATCCTAGATTCCCATTTGTTATACCTTTTTTTCAATTTAAGTTTCACTTACCCTATTAATTCCTTTATCTTTTCTTTTCTCCTTTTTCCCTTTGTCTCTCTTTTCCCCTGTTTTGTTCACTCACTCTTTTTCTTCCTTCCCTTTTTACCTAACTACTAAATTCTCGTTTTTTTCCTCAAATAGGGAAGTAAATCTCCCTACTTGTTCTTTTTCCTTTCTCTTCAATTTGTTTTTTTTTTCATTTTTTTTAGTTTTCTGCACTTTTTTCTTAAAAAGCTTTCTTTACTTAATGTCATTATTTATTTTCCCTCTCCTTCGCTACTGGATTTTTAGTTTTTCTTTAGTATCTTTCTTCCTTATATAATTAAAGCTTCTAAAATATCTATCTTGATTTTACTGCTACCTGATCCAAAGCAACTTTCTTCCTCTTAGTTTCCAGTGTCATTGGGGTGAAGAAGAGATAGAGCTGAGTTCTATTGCAAGCCTGTGGATTGGCTTTTGCAATCCTGGCAGAGTGTGGTGGACAGTGGGGAAAAGAGGTACTGAGCTTTAGGAGTCAAGGCTTTGACTTTTTGGCTGTTAGTTCATCAATTTTTTTAATCTCATTTAGTGTTCTTGGTATTCTAGGCTATAGAGACAATTGAAATTGCCTTATTTTACTGTGATCTAAGAAGTTGTGAAGATCAATTCAAAATATCTAATCTTCCCCTTTGCTGGAAATATATTTCTGTATTAGTCATGTACTAGGACCCCATTTTCTAACCCTTCCTGAACTCTTCCTCTCATTAAAATGCATCTCTGATGCATTTTTCTCAGGACCTTCTCCTTACTCAATAGTTAGCTAGTAATTTATGCACGAGTTTTGTGGGTACACATGCCCTAATATGTCAATCCTCCAAGGTAAGAAATTTGTGTTTTAAAAGGGGCCTTCTCAAAGAACTACACATGAATTACTGCCTTGACCGGGAATTCCAAAAACCTGTGGTTGACCATTGAAGAACACTGGGTATATGGGGTCAACCAGGGTGTCCAATGTCCCTCAAATCACAGTAGGTGGTCAGAGAACTCATTTGAAAACAAGTAGTTATAGTAACTCACCAATTAAAGTGAATGAGACTGTACTATTTTCTTCATCTTTATGGGCACAGTCTAAGCCAATGGTTCATTTCCAAGGTTGTCTCTTCAGTCAAAGCCAAGTTTCCAACCGCTGTCTCACCAGGTTGTCAAGTTTAGAAAATGTTTTAATATAGGTGGTGGTACCTAATTATGTCCAGCCATGCTTATATCTGCTCAACTGGATTACCATCTGGAGATTTGGTAACTCATTTTAAATAAATGGTGACTAACCTTTGAAAGGAAAAAAAAATACTCAAAGCACTGTTTCATTCCCCACAATGACTGTTCCAAGTCTTTTCCTCTCCCCTCAAGTCCTAGACTGTACCTCCACCCATTGCATGGCTAGCAGATGACTTAGCCTTCCTCTATTCTTAACATCATCATCTCTTCTTTGAGGAAGATATCTCCATCAACTTTACTGAGGATAATTCCTTTAACTGTTGGAGATATGAGAGGGGAAGGAAGACAGCTAATCAGAAAGAATATGTAGATTTTGAGATTTAGAGTCTGACTGATAGAAATCATATTTTTCTTGCCTAAGAAAATGGTTAATTAACTCGTGCAATAGAGCAGGGAACTAAGTGTCAGAAATTTTGGTGAGAAAAGAGAAGGAAATGGGGTGTGGGTTTATGTGTTTGTTGGAGAAGGGGCAGGAAGGGCAAAGACAGAGAAAAAGAAACAGAGAAACTGAAAACACAAGAGGAAGGGAGAGAGAGAGACACAAAGAGACTCCAGTCCTACCACAACATCCACTTTCCCCTTTGACTGGTAGAGATCAAGAGGCTTCTGTTGACAAACATTTATGATTTATGTGAATAGAGATCTGCCCTTCTGTTTGGCTAAAGGCCCCGTAAAACTGGAAAGACCCTTAATGATCATCTGGTTCCACTCTTCCTCCCCTGTTTATATCACATTAATAACATTTATTTAGATGTAGAAGGGACATAGAGATCCAATCCAATCCTCAAAATTCAAAGGTCAAGCAAAGTTGAATGATTTGTCTAAGATCACTCAAAGCCCTGAGATTCAAACTCAAGGCCTTTTATTCCCATTACTACTGCCACACCATACTGCCTTTTGATTGAGAAAATGAGAGCAAAAGGGAGAGACTTGGGCAAGTATACATAATGAATTACTGGAAGGACCAGGATTAAAAAAAAAAAAAACAATTCCCACTCCAGGGTTTTTCCCGCTATAGCCCTCCCAGATGCTCTAAGACTGGTAAGTCCCTATATTATTGGCAGCAAGGTAGTACAGAGCTAGACTGGACAGTCCTAACTCTATTTTATCTTTGTCATAAACAAAGGCAGTTATCATTTTAATGACTCCCAGGTTCTGACTCAACCATTGGAGATTCTCTCGAGTTCTGCCCCCATTCATCAGGAGAGCAGCTTAACCCACCAAGCTTCAATCTAGAGAGTGAGGGGAGTGAATGAAGGGGGCAGGAGAGAGGGGGCAATGAGACCTGCCTTCTACCTACCTGGAAGAGCCTAACGGAGACATGAGACCCTGCCTTTGCAGGACGTTGAGACCCCAGGCTAATTGAGTATGATGTATGGGTTTGAGTTATAAGGTATCATTTTCCAACTCGTCCAAGTTTTCTCAGAATACTGCCTTGGAGGCCGAAAACGCCCCATAGTTATTCTCATCCCTGAGGTAGCGTTTGTGTTTTTTTATGATGTGTTAAGTTTGAAAGGAGAAAAAATCCTTCCAGCTGTTGAGTTGTCCAAGGCAAAGGAATTACAGGCAATTGTAATTTATTATTTGTTGAGTGCCAACTGTGGGCTTTGCTCTGCACCATAATGTGTAGAGGTGTGGTTCCTGCCCACAGGGCTCAGGGTCCAACACCCACAGCTAATATATCTCCATTAGACCAGGAAGACTGAAATGTCTCCAGCACAATTTCCAGAAACACTTCCCCCCCCCTCCCGGTCCTTTGGTGCTTTGGCTATCTCAAAGTGTTTTGTTTTTCACACTTGGACTAGGCTGTGCTTAAACCTCAGGGAAGGAGAGCTGAGGATTTGCTAAGATTCAAGCATGCTATTAGGAAATCAGAACATGGCTCTTTGTGTCTGAGAACTTAACTGCCAGAGGAGTAATTTCCTGTACTGAGGAAGATGTGGAGCTGCTCCCACCACATGGATTTCACGTAAAGGCTGACTCTGTGTCAGAGACAGGGTGGGAGTGGGGGGTAATTCTGGGGCCAGGAAAGCTGGCCACTCTTTGAGGCCTCCTTCAAAGAGTCTGGGAGCCAACAGAGTTTAAACCTCCAATGTGTCCTCCCATCTGTCAGTAGCTATGACTTCTCAGTAACTGACCCTGTGAGAACCAGTTCTTTACAGAACATTTAATTTTTTTAGTCTGTGTTGCTTAAATTGGTTCAACTAAGACTTAGCTTTAGGCCAATTTGGGAAATAGCAAGCAGAAGTGTAACCAAACAAGGCAATTGAGGCTTAGTTTCAGGTTTATAGAAATCTTACTTGGTGCAGAAAATTTAAAGGATTGATAAGACATATTTTTCTGAGGAAGAAGGGAAGGGAAAGGAAGGGAAGATAAAGAGAAGGCAAAAGGATGGGAAGGAAAGGGAAGGGAAGGAGAAGGGAAGAGGGAGGGGAAGGGAAGGAAAGGAGAATGGAAAGAGAAGAAGGAAAGTGAAGGGGAAGGGAAGGGTATGGAAAAAGGAGGGAAGAGAAGAGAATGGAGGGTAGCAAGGTAAATTTGAGGCCATAGTGATTCTGAAAAAATGGAGGAGTAACCCCCAATTCCAGACCCTTTTTCTGAGTCATGACATTGGAAACTAGAGCTCCAAGGGAGACAATGTTCTTCTGTGAATCTGAGATTTGGTATCTGTTTAGTGACAGCATTTCAACTTCAGAAGTTTGGAAAGGCTTTCTTCAATGATGGGATTGGTCATCTCCCAAGTCTCAGGTTCCTCTTCTGTAAAATCAAGAAATTGAAGTAGGTAAATTATAAGGTCTCTTTTAACTCTAATATGTTATTTTGAGGTTGTTGTGGTGATGATGCTGGGTTTGGTATGGGTGTGAATCTTTTCAAGCCATCTTTCAATCTCTTTCCACAAAGCGTTCGTTTGTTTTAAGGGTTACTCTTCCAGCTGCCTCTCTGGTGACCAATTTTCTTAGAGGACAGAGTGGAAGAAACAATTGATCTTAGCACCCAGTGTTCAAGAACAATTAGTTAAAATAGGAAAGTATCAGATAAAGCCCTTCCCTAGATGAGCCACCTTTTCAGCAGAGGCCCTGTAGTGTTCCACCATCTAGCTCTATGACCTAAGAGGGTGGTATCTGCCCCCAAATCCCCAAAGATGTCTTTCATGCTACTTGGCTACTTGCCATACACATGGATTGTGATTTTGTGCCAGAAGCAAAAAAATCCTCCTAAGCTCAGATGACAGGGTAGATGGGTGGGAATGCTGGTTCTTTGTCCTGGACCTCCCCACTTAGTTCATCATCAGGGTGCTTCATCCATTCAAGTAAAATCAACTTGACAAGCATTTATCTAATAAGGCATCACATTGGAGTCTTACCAGACAACTGTTTTGACTTCCTCCTGTTACAGGATGAGCCCTGTACTAGAATTAGTGTGTGTGTGCCTGGGGAAAACCTCTTGTGGAAAATGATCTTATTCTCCCACTGTGATACAGGGGGATCCTGTCCTTGGGTTGATATTAGTACTATTGGCAATCTTATTATACAGGTGCCTGTAACACTAACAAGAAGAGACAGAACCATAAACTCATTCATTTGCAAATATTCAATAAATGTCTATTAGGTACAAAATATTTTGCTAGTTGTTAAGGGAGATAATGAAGATGAATAAAATGGGCTCCTGTGTTCTTAAGGATATTTTAGTCTATTGAGGAGATGAAACTTAGGACAAATGTGTAGTAGGGTAGATATTATACTGGACCTGAAGGCAGGAAGAATTGAGTTCAAATCAGGCCTCAGGTAGTTACCACCTGTGTAATCCTGGAAAATCCACTTACCCTGGTTGCCTCAGTTTACTCATTTCTAAAAGGAGATAATAAGAGTGCCTATCTCTGACTTCTCTATTAACCTAAATCCTACTCCAACTTTAAAGAGCAATTCAAGATTCGCCTCTTCCATGAAGCCTTTCTTCATAATGTCTTTCCCTTATTTTGAACTTTGTTTATATATTTACATGTGATCACAGATCGAATGGTTCTTTTAGGCTTCTATGAACAGGCCTTTAATTCTGTACAGAATGTAAGTTTTCTAGGAAGTGCCTAAGACTTATTTCATATCTACCATAGGGCCTACAACTGTGTGTGGCAACAGAGGCTATTTAATAAATGTTCCCTAAAGAATCAATGCTCAGTTAATGGAACTCTCTTATTTCAGTTCCTACCCATTAGTTTGGAAAAGAGTTTATTGAATTTGTGCCATCCTGGACTTCATTTTCAACATAGGGCTACAAAGTGAAGTAGAGAAATGGCTTTTAATGAATACTAATAGCAAGAACTGGGGGTATTTCAGCACTCACCATCATTATTGCCATCAACTTACTATATTGAGAACCTATTGAACATTTAATAAATGCTTATTTATTGATTGATTCATTGATTTTTCTATTTAGATCCAAAGACTGATGGTAGTCTGTGAGTCCTATTCCGACTTTCCTCTATATTCATTACCTTTTCCAGCTCCGTGTATACAGAAAGTATAGGAAAGGACTCAAATGTTTTATGAGAAACATTCTTCTTCTATAAATATATTAGCTAAGGTAACTGTTTCCATGATCTTAGCCTAAAATATCATTCTATGGATAGAGAATGAGTTTGGGTATAAAAACATTGCTGCCCTCACCTATATATATATATATATATATATATGTGTGTGTGTGTGTGTGTGTGTGTGTGTGTGTGTGTGTGTGTGCGTGCGTGTGTGTGTGTGTGTGTGTGTGTGTGTGTGTGTGCGTGTGTGTGTGTGTGTGTGTGTGTGTGTACTGACCCTGATATATTATTTCTTTGTCATCATGTAAGCCTGTGCTGAGAATCTGAAAAGGAAAAATAGAAAAACACACTGTATGGTGAATGAATAATTCTGAATTTGAGTCCTATCTCTAATACTTACTTTCTATGGAAAAGTCAATTATTTCCTGTAACTCTCAATTTCCTTATGGAGAAAGTGGGAATGTACTATTTTTACTGCCTGCCTCACAGAGCTGTTATGAGTATGAGTGAGCTAGACCAAAGCACAATGGGCTACCTTGGGAAGTAGTAGATGACCTCTCTATAAACATCTTGGAGTAAAGGGTAGATAGAAGCTTCTTAAACGGTGGGTTGTGACTTCAAATGGGGTCATGTAACTGAATGTGAGGATTATGAAATTATGAATTATTATAATTAAATGATTGATTTGCATACTTATTTTATATACCTGTATACCCAAGGTCACATAAAAGTTTCTTAGCCAAAAAGGGGTCATGGGTAGAAAAGGTTTAAGAAGCTCTGTGGTAAATACTTGTAAGGTATTGTAGAAGAGATTAAGAAGAGGGAGAAGGAACAGGTTGGAGCATATAATAGTGGGAGAGGCAAATACTGGACCTTCATGGTGGAAGATGGAGCTGTTGAGAGGAACTCTTGTAGTCATGAGACATCTTAGGACCTTGAATCAAAGGAAAACCAGAACAAATGACCAATGGAACTTTATTTGTTTGTTTTTGCTGAGGCAATTGGGGTTAAATAACTTGCTCAGGGTCACTCAGCTAGTAAGTGTTAAGTATCTAAGGCCAGATTTGAACTCAGATCCTCCTGACTCCAGAGCTAGTACTCTAACCACTGCACCATCTAACTGACCCTTAGCCTGGAATTTTCAAGAAAACTGGTTACTCTATCCTGGTAACAGCTCTGATGGCTGTGGGTAACTACAAGTGTTTACCATACAAATTCTACTTTTTTTTTGTTTTTCTTTTTACCAGATAAAGAAATACCTTGCTCTAGTAGTTTTATATATTGTGATCTGCTAGAATATCAGAAAGTATGAACTAGGTAATGGCATCAGTGTCCTATGCTTATGCTTGAGGCCCTCCATGATAAATTGTGCTTCTTGTACGAAGTCACAGCTATCAGAAAGTGGCACCCACATCTCTGCTATAGCCAGGACCAATGCCAAGGTAGGAACCCTTGAAGATTCTAAGTGAAACTATCAGTTTGTAAGTCACTATCTCTGACTGCTGATTTATAGACTTCTCCAAATGACCAGTGAAGCGAAAAAACTCCCTTCATGAGTTGTAGTAGAAAACTCAATCCTTTTCACCACTTCAAAGATAGTAATAATCAATTAAAGACATTTAATTTTCTTAAATGAGCAACTATTACTGTCCTTTTATTTTAAAATGCACATGCAGCAGATCTTTGAGTTCCTCAATGGAGTATAACTTCTCTAACTTTATTAACATATCTAAAGGTGCCTGTGCAAAAGCCCTGAATTGTAGGAAGGTCCATAACCATGTGCTGGGTCATAAACATTTCCCAAATATCCTCAATCTTAGAAAGCAAAAGACCTAAGAAAGTGGGTCTAGTAATTGTTTCCTTGGAATCTTCCCATCACCTACTTCCCTTGGGTGTTTGATGAGCCACGGCTACAGCCTTACTAGCCCCAGATCCAAGACATGGAATGCTCAGGTTAATCAGTATCTCTTACTGAAGATTCCTGAATGTAGAATGTGATTGCATTCTCTGATGGATGTGTGACATCACTCA
The DNA here is from genome assembly GCF_048593235.1 of Sminthopsis crassicaudata. Lineage (NCBI taxonomy): Eukaryota > Metazoa > Chordata > Mammalia > Dasyuromorphia > Dasyuridae > Sminthopsis > Sminthopsis crassicaudata. Next base: position 616,116,008 of record NC_133618.1, on the reverse strand, counting down.
CATGATTATGTTCTCTCTGTCAGCTCACAAACACATCTGCTTCTACAACTCCTAGTCTGCATTGAAAATTAGAGCATCCTTCATTTTTCCAAAGATTTCTTTCATGCTACTAATCCATTTGCCTTGTAAAAAACAACCATGAAGAAGAATTTTGCATTTTAATTTATCATTCTAGACAGATCAGAGTGGAGAAGGAGGAGCGAACTGATAGAGCAACTTGAAACAACCATGTATATCAGGGATCAAAATTATAAATGTGATGAATAAATGTTGTCATCCCTAATCTCAGGTTTTCTTCTTTCTTCTCATTTTCTCTCTTTTTCTTCATATATTATATATGACCAATACATATATTAATATGTACAGAGGAACTCTTTAGTTAGAAAAGGAGGTCACAGGGGAGGAAGTAGAAAAATAATCTTGGGAATCAGGAATTAAGTCAAGTTAGATATTGGTGAAACCAAGAAAGGGAAATTGATAATGAGCTGACATAATACTAACAATGGGAGAGTTGGAGAATTTCATAGACAGTTGTTACAACAATCCTCCATTGAAGTTCATCACAAGATCTAGTTAATGAGAATGGCAGTGTAGTCAGGATTTGCTTCCACAAAAGATTTCCTCAAAGGATTTAGTTTTGGAAAAATCTTCAGAGACCATTTACTCCAGGTGTTCTTAACCTTGTTGTGTCATGGCCCTTCTTTGTCATTGCCTGGTGAAACCAAAGGACTCCTCAGAATAATGTTTTTGAGTTTCTAAAATAAAATACACATGATTATGAAGAAAATCAATTATGATGAAATACAGTTATCAAAATATTTTTAAAATAAAATGAACAAGATCATGGACTCCAAATTAAGAGCATCAGATCTCAAAATAATCCTTCAACAAGGAATAGGAAACAAAAGCTAATGATGAAAATGATTTAACTATTTAAGCACAGAATGTTGAAAATATAGCTAAAAAGACCCAGGGAATCTAATAGATCACAAGGTCAATTATGTATTAATGGTGTAATGTGGCAGTTGTCAAAGTTAATGAGACCTCAGGTTGTATTAATTAGAATTAAAGTAGCCATATCAATAAAAGTAATAGTTCCCTGGTACACTACCCTCATCAAACTGTATCTGGCTGAAAATGATAACACCCAGAGTGGTAGTTAAATTAATAAATGTTTATTAAATGGATGAATGACCATAAGGATAGATAATATTTATAGGATGACAGAATAAGACTTTATTAGGTGATATTCCCAAGATCATATATTGATCAATTTACAATTCCCTAGTCTCTTTGCAGTCCTTTTAACACCGCCGTCTCTCCCCTCCAGTTCCATGCATTTTTACTGGCTGTCTCTCAATGCCTGGAATTTTTACCCTGATACTCACCTTCTAATTCCCTGAATTGTTTCTGATCCTAATTAAAATCCAAACTTTCTCAAGAAGGCTTTTCCAAACCTTAATGTTAATGCTTTTCCTCTAAAATTATCTCCAAAATACCTTGTGTATACATTGCTGCTTTCACATTTTCACTTTCATTAGACTATAAAATCCTTGAAGCAGAACCTGTTTTTTGTTTGTTTGTTTGTTTGTTTGATTTTTTGCCTTCCTTTGTATCCCCAGAGCTTAATCCATTACTTAGTACATAGTAGCTGTTTATGAATGCTTGTTGACTTAATTATAAATTAAGAGTAAGAATTTGAATCCAAAGTCCTCCGTCTCTAAAACTTTTTTCCAGTGAATTTTTTCCAATGTAATTTTTCAATGTTTAGCATAGTACCTGATCCAAAGTAGTCATGATAGAGGGGCGGAGCCAAGATGGCGGAGAAGAAACACACGACTCAGTGAACGTCCTCACTCCCTCACAACCAATTAGATAAATTAAGTCTCAAAATTAGCTCAGGACTGACAGATACCACAAGGACTGGAAGCACGACTTACCAGCTGAAGAGAATCTGGAGTTTCAACAGGAAAGGTCAGTTCTCAGGGGAGGAATAAGAGACCAGCACAGACGGTGGGGTAGGGGCACACTGCGCCCATTGCGCTGGGAGGGGCTCTGGGATCAGAGAAGCCACTGAGGTAAAGGAATCTGGCACAGGCTGTTGGCTCTTCTCTGCTAATTATTTAGCAGTTCAGAAGAGAAAGCCAAAATATTTTAAAACTCAGATTAGATTTCCCCCCCCCCACACCCTGGGGGTGACTCAGCAGAGAATCGGCACCAGGGGGTGTGGCCTCAGCTCCCTCCTGAGAATAGTTAAGAGACTGACAAGTGGGTGGATACCGCCCAAGGCAATACACACTGCCTAGCTTAGCTGGAGGGAGTGGAACTCAGCTCCAGGAAGTCCCAGAGAAGCGGAACCTTTGAACTAGGGACCGTGGTTTCTGGCAGACACTTCCAGTTTGAGCGCAGGGGCTTCTTACGTCACCTGCTGCAGACGTCCACTCCCCACCCGGACACATAGCCTGGGCTTCCTGCAGTCTTCACTATTCTACGCCCTCGAAGCACAGCAGTGCTAATCACCTCTGAGGCGCTTCCAGGGAGGGGGTGGGGAACTCTCTCCCAGAGCTCTATCTTAGCGCGGGCGCAGGGGCCGCTGCATCCATCTAGTCTGGGAGGAAGCTGGTAAAGAAGTAAATAATTTCCTACCCCAGGGACAGACCCCAAAAGAATTTTTTAAGTATGAGCAAAAAAGCTAGAAAAACTATAGATTCCTTCTATACAGAGAAAGAGCGGGTGTCCAACCCCGAGGAAGTTAACAGCAAAGATTCAGAAGATAACAACCTAAAGGGGAACGATTCCTGCCCCCCATCACATAACTCTCTCCTAGAAGAAGCTCTTAAGAAATTGAGGGAGATCGAAGAAAAATGGGGAAAAGAAAGAGAAGTTATGATAGAGAATAACAATGTCCTGAAATTGGAGTTGGAAAAAATAAAGAATTCACAGGAGATGCAGGGAAACAAAATTAGTGAATTAGAAAAGGTTAAAAAAACACAGGAAAGTAGGATTTCTGAATTGGAAAAGATAAAAAAGTCTCAAGAAAATAGAATTTCTGAATTGGAAAAAGAAAATAATTCTCAAAAAAAAAAAATTAGGGAAATGGAAAAAAATTCAATAGAGCAAAATAACTCATTTAAAAACGAAATTGGGCATTTACAAAAAGAACTAAAAACTGTGAAAGAAGAAAATAACTCCTTAAAAGTCAGGATGGAACAAATAGAAATGAATGATTCACAGAGAACCCAAGAATCAGTCAAACAAAACAAAAAAAATGAGAAGCTGGAGAACAACGTCAAATACTTACTGGGAAAATCTATAGACCTGGAAAATAGATCTAGGAGAGATAATCTGCGGATTATTGGACTTCCCGAAAACTATGACCAAAAAAAGAGCCTAGATTCTATTTTACAGGAAATTATCAAAGAGAACTGTCCAGAGATAATAGAAACAGAAGGGAAAGTAGATGTGGAAAGAATTCATCGAACTCCTTCTGAAATAGACCCTAAAAAAAGAACACCACGGAATATTGTGGCTAAGCTGCAGAATTACCACACAAAGGAGAAAATCCTGCAAGCAGCTAGAAAAAAACAATTTAAATACCAAGGTGCCACAATAAGGGTCACCCAAGATCTGGCTGCCTCCACATTAAAAGATAGAAGGGCCTGGAACCTGATATTCCGTAAGGCAAAAGATCAAGGACTACAACCAAGAATGAACTACCCAGCTAAGTTTAGCATCTTTTTCCATGGAAGAAGATGGTCATTCAATGAAACAGAGGAATTCTATATGTTTCTAAGAAAAAAACCAGACTTAAACAAAAAATTTGATCTACATCCACAAGACTGAAGAGAAACAGAAAAAGGTACACAGAACCCTTGAGAACTGTAACTCTGTTGTGAGTATATAAAAAATACTCAAGGATAATTTGATTTTACTGATATAAAAGAAAAAAAGGGGGGTGTGGTAAAGGGAAGGAGGTCGGTTCAGAAAAAGGGGAAGGAGTGATAAAAAGAGGGAAACTACATCCCAGGAAGAGACATAGAAAATACACCATATCTGAGGGAACTTAGTGAGGGGGAGAATCATTGTGTGAATCTTACTCTCATCAGAAGAGGCTCAAAGAGTAAATAATTAACATATTTGTTTTTCAGAGAATTTTCTCTCACCTCATTAAAAGGGGGGAGAGGAAAAGGGAAAAGGAAAAGGAGAATAAGTGAAGGGACTTGGAGGGAGGGGGGAGGGATCCAAAAAAAAAGAGGGAGGGTTGCGCGTCACAAGGGGGGTCTGTAAATTAAATATCGGGGAGGGGGATCAGGGGGGTCAAGGGAAAAAAGCATAAGCTGGGGATAATACGATGGCAGGAAATACAGAATTAGTAATTTTAACTGTAAATGTAAATGGGATGAACGATCCCATCAAACGGAGACGGATAGTAGATTGGATCAAAAAGCAGAACCCTACAATATGTTGCCTACAGGAAACACACTTAAAGCAGGGAGATACATACAGAGTAAAGGTAAAAGGTTGGAACAGAGCCTATTATGCTTCAGGTAAAGCCAAAAAAGCAGGGGTAGCTATCCTTATCTCAGATCAAGCAAAAGCAGAAGTAGATCTTGTTAAAAAAGATAAGGAAGGAAACTATATCCTGCTGAAAGGTAGCATAAATAATGAAGCCATATCAATAATAAACATATATGCACCAAGTGGTATAGCATCTAACTTTCTAAAGGAAAAGTTAGGAGAACTGCAAGAAGAAATAGACAGTAAAACTATAATAGTGGGAGATCTCAACCTTGCACTCTCAGATTTAGACAAATCAAACCACAAAACAAACAAGAAAGAAATTAAAAAAGTAAATAGAACATTAGAAAAACTAGATATGATAGACCTTTGGAGAAAACTGAATGGCAATAGGAAGGAATATACTTTCTTCTCAGCAGTTCATGGATCCTATACAAAAATTGACCATATACTAGGACATAAAGATCTCAAAATTAAATGTAGGAAGGCAGAAATAATAAATGCCTTCTTCTCAGATCACAATGCAATAAAAGCTACATTCAGTAAAAAGTTAGGGGTAAATAGACCAAAAAGTAATTGGAAACTGAATAATCTCATCTTAAAGAATGACTGGGTGAAAGAGCAAATTATAGAAACAATTAACAATTTCACCCAAGATAATGATAATGATGAGACATCATATCAAAATCTTTGGGATGCAGCTAAAGCAGTAATAAGGGGAAATTTTATATCTTTAGAGGCTTATTTGAAGAAAATTGAGAAAGAGAAGATTAAGGAATTGGGCTTACAACTTAAAAGGCTAGAAAAAGACCAAATTGTAAACCCCCAACCAAAAATTAAACTCGAAATACAAAAATTAAAAGGAGAAATCAATAAAATTGAAAGTAAAAAAACTATTGAATTAATAAATAAAACCAAGAGTTGGTTTTATGAAAAAGCCAATAAAATAGATAAACCTCTGGTAAATTTGATCAAAAAAAAGAAAGAGGAAAATCAAATTGATAGTCTTACAAATGAAAAGGGGGATCTTTCCACCAATGAAGAGGAAATTAGAGAAATAATAAGGAGTTACTTTGCCCAACTTTATGCCAATAAATTTGATAACTTAAGTGAAATGGATGACTTCCTCCAAAAATATAGGCTCCCTAGATTAACAGAGGAGGAGATAAATTGCTTAAATAGTCCCATTTCAGAAAAAGAAATAGAACAAGCTATTAATCAACTCCCCAGGAAAAAATCCCCAGGGCCAGATGGATTCACATGTGAATTCTACCAAACATTTAAAGAACAATTAGCCCCAATGTTATATAAATTATTTGAAAAAATAGGGGATGAAGGAGTCCTACCAAATTCCTTTTATGACACAGACATGGTACTGATACCTAAACCTGGTAGATCGAAAACTGAGAAAGAAAATTATAGACCAATCTCCTTAATGAATATTGATGCTAAAATCTTAAATAAGATATTAGCAAAAAGACTTCAGAAAATCATCTCCAGGATAATACACTATGATCAAGTAGGATTTATTCCAGGAATGCAGGGCTGGTTTAATATTAGGAAAACTATTAATATAATTGACCATATTAATAATCAAATTAATAAGAACCATATGATCATCTCAATAGATGCAGAAAAAGCATTTGACAAAATCCAACATCCATTCCTACTAAAAACTCTTGAGAGTATAGGAATAAATGGATTATTCCTTAGAATAATCAGGAGTATATATTTAAGACCGTCAGTAAGCATAATATGCAATAGAAATAAACTGCAACCTTTCCCAGTAAGATCAGGAGTGAAACAAGGTTGCCCACTATCACCATTACTATTCAATATAGTACTAGAAACGCTAGCCTCGGCAATAAGAGCCGAGAAAGAGATTCAAGGAATTAGAGTAGGAAATGAGGAAATTAAACTATCACTTTTTGCAGATGACATGATGGTATACTTAGAGAACCCCAAAGACTCTGCTAAAAAGCTACTAGAAATAATTCAAAATTTCAGCAAAGTGGCAGGATACAAAATAAATCCACATAAATCCTCGGCATTTTTATATATCACTAACAAAATGCAACAGCAAGAGATACAAAGAGAAATTCCATTCCAAACAAATGTTGAGAGTATAAAATATTTGGGAATCCATCTACCAAAGAAAAGTCAGGAATTATATGAGAAAAATTACAAAACACTTGCCACAAAAATAAAATCAGATTTAAATAATTGGAAAGACATTCAGTGCTCTTGGATAGGCCGAGCGAATATAATAAAGATGACAATACTCCCCAAACTAATCTATTTATTTAGTGCTATACCAATCAGACTCCCAAGAAACTATTTTAATGACCTAGAAAAAATAACAACAAAATTCATATGGAAGAATAAAAGGTCAAGAATTGCAAGGGAACTAATGAAAAAAAACTCAGAGGAAGGTGGTCTAAGTGTACCTGATCTAAAGCTATATTATATAGCAGCAGTCACCAAAACCATTTGGTATTGGCTAAGAAATAGACCGGTAGATCAGTGGAACAGATTAGATACAAAGGACAAAAAAGGGTACATCTATAGCAATCTAATCTTTGACAAACCCAAAGATTCCAACATTAGGGATAAAAATTCATTATTCGGAAAAAACTGTTGGGAAAACTGGAAATTAGTATGGCAGAAATTAGATATGGATCCACACTTAACACCATATACCAAGATAAGATCAAAATGGGTCCATGATTTAGGCATAAAGAGGGAGATAATAAATAGATTAGAGGAACAGAGGATAATCTACCTCTCAGACTTGTGGAGGAGGAAGGAATTTATGACCAGAGGAGAACTAGAGATCATTATTGATCACAAAATAGAAGATTTTGATTACATTAAACTAAAAAGTTTCTGTACAAATAATACTAATGCAAACAAGATTAGAAGGGAAGTAACAAATTGGGAAAATATTTTTAAAAACAAAGGTTCTGACAAAGGTCTCATTTCCAAAATATATAGAGAACTGACCATAATTTATAAGAAACCGAACCATTCTCCAATTGATAAATGGTCAAAGGATATGAACAGACAATTCTCAGAGGAAGAAATTGAAACTATATCCACTCACATGAAAGAGTGTTCCAAATCGCTACTGATCAGAGAAATGCAAATTAAGACCACTCTGAGATACCACTACACACCTGTCAGATTGGCTAAGATGACAGGAACAAATAATGACAAATGTTGGAGGGGATGTGGGGAAATTGGGACACTGATACATTGCTGGTGGAGTTGTGAAAGAATCCAGCCATTCTGGAGAGCAATCTGGAATTATGCCCAAAAAGTTATCAAACTGTGCATACCCTTTGACCCAGCAGTGCTACTACTGGGATTATATCCCAAAGAAATACTAAAGAGTGGAAAGAGACATATATGTGCCAAAATGTTTGTGGCAGCTCTTTTTGTTGTAGCTAGAAACTGGAAGATGAATGGATGTCCATCAGTTGGAGAATGGTTGGGTAAATTGTGGTATATGAAGATTATGGAATATTATTGCTCTGTAAGAAATGACCAGCAGGAGGAATACAGAGAGGCCTGGAGAGACTTAGGTCAACTGATGCTGAGTGAAATGAGCAGAACCAGAAGATCACTGTATACTTCAACAACAATACTGTATGAGGATGTATTCTGATGGAAGTGGAAATCTTCAACATAAAGAAGATCCAACTCACTTCCAGTTGATCAATGATGGACAGAAATAACTATACCCAGAGAAGGAACACTGGGAAGCGAATGTAAATTGTTAGCACTAATATCTGTCTGCCCAGGTTGCATGTACCTTCGGAATCTAATGTTTATTGTGCAACAAGAAAATGATATTCACACACATGTATTGTACTTAGACTATATTGTAACACATGTAAAATGTTTGGTATTGCCTGTCGTCGGGGGGAGGGAATAGAGGGAGGGGGGGCAATTTGGAAAAATGAATACAAGGGATAATATTATAAAATATATATATAATAAAAAAAAAATAAAAAATAAAAAAAATAAAAATAAAAAAAAAAAAAAAAAAAAAAAAAAAAAAACAAAGTAGTCATGATATCCAACAAGATAAGACAAGGTACAAGTCATGAAGGTGGAGAATCATCTGGAATGAATAAAAAAGCTCGAATTATCTCCAGGTTAAGGGACAAAGCTTTATTGTGCTGCTTTCATAAGCAGAGTTCCTAGTAAGTTGGCAATTAACAAGGGGCAAGGTGGGATCTTTTATTGAGAAAGGATGCAGAGCAAGGTACGTGAACTATACTAATTATATATGTCAACTGGTGGGAGTACCTGTCCTGTTTATACATGATAATCTCAGGAGTTGACATCTGTAGCTAAACATTCAGATTGTATAAAGTAACAGTGGGAGATCAATATAGGATAACTGTTGATTCAAGGGAATTCCAATACATTTGTGAAGAAAAAAGCCATCCCTATCCAAAGAAGGAACTATGGAAACTAAATGTGGATTAAAGCATAATATTTTCATCTTTTGTTGTTTGTTTGCTTGTTTTTTTCCTTTCTTTTGTTTTTTCCCCTTTTAATCTGAGTTGTCTTGTGCAGCATGAGGAAAATAGAAATATCTTTAGAAGAATTATACATATTTAAAATATATCAGATTGCTTACTGTGTTAGGGAGGAGAAAGTGGGGAGAAAAGGGAAAAAGTTTGGAACACAAGGTTTTGCAAAGGTGAATATCGAAAACTATCTTTGAATGTATTTGGAAAAATAAAATACTATTTTAAAAATATAAGATAGCTCTGTCAATACAAGATAATTCCACAGGGGCAGCTCGCACCTCACTGGAGCCCACTTAGATACTAAATTGCTACCAGGGACATAGTATTTTGCTGAAGTCCATTCACCCCATTAGGAGGGACTTAGTAAGTATTTACAAATTGATTTATTGGTACATAATCCTGAGATGATGTATATATTATTAGTGCATTAGAAGAATTGGCTTTAAATAAATTAATTTTAGACACAGTGATTATTAGAAGAATTAGTTTTAGCTGAGTTGCCCATCCCCAGCAGCAAATGACTTTCTAGTAGCCCAATCCAGAAAAGGAATAGCAAAGGTGGGTGGGTAAGACATTTGAATTGCTCTGGACAGAGGTCAGGTGAGTCAAAAACAGAAAGGGAATTCAAGCTAAGGTGCAGAGTATGTTAGAGCAGTTTTCTTTATTCCTTGGTGAGTGCTAAGTCACATTAACAGAGTGGAATTACAAGGCTGGATAGCCATTTACTAGTTGGGATTTCTCCACTGGGTGGGAAATTTTTATACATGACTTTTAAGAACCTTTTTCATTATTAGGTTGTTTGGTATTTAGCTGTGCTATAAAGACATAATGTATTTGAAATCATTTAATTTAAAATAAAGAAACCTGGATTCTTATCTTGCTTCAGCAACTTTCTAATTGTGTGACTTTGGGGCAGTTCTTTCCCCATTTCTGAATAAATTTCTCTCTCTCTAAAATAAGTGAGTTGTACCAAATGAACACCCCCATTTCTCTTCCAGCTCTAAATTCTATGATGTATATGGAAAATGTGCTAGTTTTTTAGTCAGAAGATGTAAACCCAAATCTGAGCTCTGCTAATTATGACCTTTGTGACCTGGAACAAGGTATTCTATTTTTTGGAATACCAGTTTTCTCATCTGTGAAAATTAAGGAGCTGTACTAAATTATCTTCAGCATCTCTCTCAGATTTAAATGATGGAAAAGTTGGAACAAAAGGTTTTGTAATTGTCAATGCTGAAAAATTACCCATGCACATATCTTGCAAATAAAAAGCTATTAATAAAAAATGGTGGAGAAGCAAGTCCTATTTCTTCCCTGTTGTTTCTATTTTATTAACAAATGAGCACAAGACTAAACTTTTATCTTGGATGCCTGTTCCCTACAGTTTCTTTGAGGAATGTTGTGCTGTCCAGTACACACACACACATACACACACATTCATACTCACACACACATAACACAAACACTATCAAAGACACATATACCCACACATGCAAACAGTCACACAAAGCCATACACACACAAAAAATATGCATTTTTTTCTTCCCAGATAAAGACAGCACCAATCATTCATATTCCCATTTTCAGTAAGTGACTTTAGAGACAATAGAATGGATATTTCAAAATCATTTAGCAAAATGGAACTTTCTTGCTGCAAAATGAGTAGGAAGCTTGCATAGTTCACAAAGGGTTGAGCATTTGTGGATTCATACTCTACCCAAGATCCAGGTTATTAGCTTAATAATTTGGTCTCGGATTTCAAGGCTTGATAGGTGATCAGCTTCTGGAAAAATTATCTCCTGACTATTAAAAAAGTTGACTGAGATTACTGCCATAGAAGGAGTATATATACCCAGCTATTGATGGGAGGTATTGAGAATCATTATTTCTAACATAATCCAGTATATTGGTTAGAGTGATGGGATTCCCATTTTAGAGGATGTTCAGGAATGTGATAGATTTTTTTTTCTGTTTGTTATTGTTTAATTGTTTTTCAATCATATCCAACTCTTTGTGACCCCATCTGGGATTCTTTTGGCAGAAATAATGGAGTGGTTTGCCATTCCCTTCTCTGGCTCATTTTACAGATGAAGATACTGAAGCAAACAGAATTAAATGATTTGCTAGTAAGTGTATGCAACCAGATTGTCTGAGACAAGATGAGTCTTCCTGACTCCAGTCCTAGAACTCTATCTCCTGTGCCATCTAAATGCCCGATTTCTTTTTTTTGATACTTGCTAAATTATTAATTATTTTGTATCTCCTTCAGTACCTAGCACAGTGACTAAGGGAGCCTACATACTACATACTATTAGGAGAGTACAACATTTTCAAAGATAAATACATATAAATGAATGAATTAACTCACACACAGATTGATCAGATATTTTGGGGTTGTGGAAGAGGTTAGTGCAGACAATAATGCAATCCTACCTGAATTTGTCTTCTTAGAGTTGCAGAATAGTATAAACCAATCAACAGAGAAAGAATCAGTTGTGTTCTGTTAGCAACACTCAATGGACTCAACTCCTAAGACCGTGAAACAAAACTATGGTAAATACTATAAACCATCTCTAGGTTGTAGCCAGCCTGGTGGTTCAGAGTTTATGTGCCTTCTGGATGGAAAGAGAGTTGGTTGCAGTTTTGAACAATCACTATACATATAACACAGAATCTCCCCAGGGAAACTCTAGGCAATTTGCAGAAAGGAAAATACTTCAATGCTTTTGAAGGAATAAAATGTTTTAGAGAGATTGATTTTGACTGCAAAAGAAAGGTTTTCCTGAATTTTTTTTTGTTGTTGTAAAAATTAGATTCCACTCTACACTATCCCATTCCCTTCCATGTGATTTAATTTTATTCTACACATACACTTATTAAATTCCAACCAAGTCTGAGCATAGAAACCTTAGATAAGCTTAGACAGGAAAAAAGCCTCAAGGAACTTGCAGAATAGTGTATGGGACTGGTTTATATCATCAGAAACGACCCTTAAATCTACAAGGGGAGGAAATGCTATATGAAGACCCAGAGATTGTTGAAGGGTGGTTATTGCCTTACAGCCATAGGGTAAATCAACTTCAGCTCCCATCTGTTGTAGGAACAGTTTCCCCAACACTAAAGAAAAGAAAGGAATGCATTTTGAACCTTTCAATCCCATGAACCATCTTTTTTGTTTGTTTGTTTGTTTATCGTTTTCTCTCCTGTTAGTTTCTACTGGACCTAAGGTGCCCCTTTGCAAATAACATAAACCACTTTCCATTTCAGAGAGTTTTTTTTTTTTTTTAGGATAGAGTACTGTTGGTAGGAAAGTCCTTATCTTCTATTAGAATACAAGTGCTTCTGGAGAAAATTCTTAAACTTTCTGGTTTCAGTTTTGTCATTGATAAAAATAAGTGGGTTGGATTAATTGGTTTCTAAGGTGTTTTCCAAATCTAAATATCTTATCTATTAAACATGAATCATTATCATTTATTTATACATTATTGTGAAATAATATACCATAACTTTTTTCTAAGAGAAAAATTTGGACTACCTAAGAAAAAAAAAATTTCCAGGACCAGATGGATTTACAAATTGATTCTACCAAACATTTTAAAGAACAGTTAATCCCAATACTATATAAACTCTTTGGAAAAAGAAGTGAAAAGGTCCTACAAAATTTCTTTTACATAAAATACAAAACCAAAAAGAATTTTAAAATGGTGAAAGAAAACTATAGACCAATAGAAAAACTATTAGCATGATTGACCATCTCATCATCATCATCATCAACAACAACAAAAATTTAAAAATCATGATCATTCCAGTAAATGCAGAAAAATCTTTTGACAAAATACTACACTTATTCTTATTAAAAACACTAAAAAACATAGGAATAAATGGAGCTTTCTTTAAAATGATAAGTAGTAATAAGTTAAACCATCAACAAACATTATTTGTAATAGGAAGAAGCTAGAAGTCCTTCCAATAAGATCAGAAGTGAAACAAAGATGCCCATTCTCACCACTATTATTCATTATTGTACTAAAAATATTGATTGTATCATTAAGAAAAGAAAAAAAATTGAATTAGACTAGACAACGAGGAAAAAAAACTTTCACTAGGCAAATTATAAGATAAATTTTAGAGAATCAACTAAAAAAACTAGTTGAAATAATTAACAACTTTTGCAAAATTATATAAAACCACACAAATCATTAGCATTTTTATATAATACCAACAATATCCAGAAATAAGAAATAGAGATTCCATTTAAAATAACTATATAACAATATAAAATACTTGGGATTCTATCTGCCAAGACAAACCCAAGAACTATATGAATACCATTAAAGATTACTTTTAACACAAATTAAATACTTTTTACAAAATCAGATCTGAACAATTGGAAAAATATTAAATTCTCATGGTTTGACTAAGACGATATAATAAAAAATGACAATTTTCCCTAAATTAATTTATTTTCTCAGTTCTAGGCCAATCAAATTACCAAAAAAATCATCTTATAGAACTAAGAAAAAAATAACAAAATTCATCTGGAAGAAGAAAAATCAAGAATATCAAGGGAATCAATTTTTTTTAAAAATGTGAAGGAAGGTGACCTGGTCATACCAGATCTCAAACTGTGATAATCATCAAAACAATGTGTAACTGCCTAACAGCTAGAGAGGAGCATCAGTGGAATAAACTGGGTACACAATACACACTTAAAATGCAAATATTCCAGATTTGGGGACAGTAACTCACTATTTGACAAAAACTTCTGGGAAAACTGGAAAGTAGTTTGCAGAAATTAGCTAAGGACCAAGATCTCACACCATATGACAAAATAAAGTTAAAATGGATACATACTTTGGGCCTGAAGTGTATCACCATTAGTAAATTAGGGGAGCATGGAATAGTTTACCTGGTAGATCTGTGAATAAGGGGAAAATTTATAACCATACAAGAGAGAGAACATTATAGGATATAAAATCGATTGTTTTGATTACACTAAATTAAAATGGTTTTGCACAAATTAAACCCATGCATCTGAGATTAAAAGTAAAGTAGAAAACTGGAAGAAACATTTTACAGCAAGTTTTTCTGATAAAAGTCTCATTTCTCAAACGTATAATAAACTGAGTCAAATTTAAAGAATATGAGTCATTCTCCAATTGATAAATGATCAAGGGATTTCAACAAGAAGTTTTCAGATGAAGAAATAAAAGCCATGTGTTATCCTATGAAAAAATGATCTAAATCATTATTCATCAGAGAAATGCAAATTAAAATAACTTCAAAATATATTTTGCTTATTATATTGGCTAATATGATAAAAAAAAGTAAAATGACAAATATTGGAGGGCATCTGGGAAAATTGGGACACTAAATACACAATTGGCAATTGTGTATTGATTTAACCATTCTACAGAGCAATTTGGAACTATGTTCAAATGCCTGTGAAACTGTGCATTGAAGTTTGATGTAGCAATACCACTATCAAGTCTGTATCACAAAGAGATTCTTGAAAAGGAAAAGGACCTATATGTACAAAAATATTTATAACCACAGAATTAGAAATTAAAATGATGTTCAATAATTAGGGAATGACTGGGCAAGTTGTGGCATATGATTTTGATGGAATACTATTGTGCTACAAGTAATGATGGTCATCTGGCCTCAGACACTTAACACTTCCTAGATGCTGGGTTACTCTGGGCAAGTCACTTAACCCCAATTGCCTCAGCAAAAAATAAAAAAAGAAGAGTAGAATGATTTAACTGGAAAGACTCATATGGAAAAATGAAGTAATCAGAAACAGAAGAACATAGTACATAGAAACATTGTATGATAATTTTGTATGATGAGCAACTGTGAATGACAGCTTTCTCAATAATACAATGTTCTAAGACAGTTCTGAAGGACTTATGATGAAAATTCTGTCCATCTCTGAGATAGAACTGATGGAGTCTGAATGTAGAGCAAAGCATACTAATTTTTTATTTTAAAAAATAAAACAACATATACCAAAAAAATTCTGCTATGTACCTTTATTTTAACACTAGGTATGTTTTTCTATTTCAAGTGTATCTCTTTTTAAAAAGACATTGTTTTATTTTAATTTTAATCCATTTTGCTATTCACTCATCCCATTTACAGCTACAATTATTATATATCTCCCTTCATGCCATTTTCTTCTGTTTATCCTTCTCTCTCTCTCTCTTTTGATCCTGTCCTTCCTCAAAAGTCTATTTTGCTTCTAACCACTGCCTCCCTTAATCTTACTTTTATCATCTGTCCTCCTTCACACAGTTTTCTCTTATATCCTTTCCCCTCCTATTTCCCTGTTGGGTATGATAGATTTTTATATCCAATCAAGAGTGTATATATACTCTTCCATTGTTGAACTGATTCTAATAAAAGTTGGATTCAAGCGTTGTTACCCATAACCCCATTTTCTCTTCCACTGTAAAATATCTTCTTTGAGCAACTCTTTTATATGAGAAAAAACTTCCCATTCTACCTTTCCTCTTTCCCTTCTCCCAGTACATCCCTCTTTCTTATCCCTCCATTTTTTCCTAATATAGTCTACTCAAACCCATAACTTCTATCTATGTAAACTCCTTCTAATTGGCCTAATATAGTAAAGCTATTAGGAGTTAGCATGTCATTTTCCCATATAATAATGTAAACAGTTCAACCTACATGAGTGCCTTATGATTTCTCTTTCATGTTTTTCTTTTTATGGTTCTCTTGAATCTTATCTATAAATGCCATTTTTTTTATTCACCTCTAGTCTTTTCAACAGGAATGCATTGGAAGCAATTTTGAATCAATATAGTTTTTTTCTGGCCAGTTAAAGAAAACAGTAGTCCTTAAAGAATAGGGATGCTGGAATGAAAAACATGATCAGATTTAGGTGATGAGAAGCTAAATTGATATACTGATGTTGGAGGGGCTAGAGTACCCATTCATTCAGGACTGTGCTTGTCATGACATTTCCCTAATGTACTATACAATTCAAAATTTCCCTTCAGGAAAGTTCTTTAACCTTTCTGAGCCTCAGTTTCCTCATTTTAAAAATGAAGACAGTTAAACTAGATAATCTCAAAAGTCATTTCCTGCTCTGTATCCTATGATAGATGAGCCATTCTGGGAAGCACTGCAAAGAAAAAGAAAGAAAATATTTCAAATGGAGCCTTGCATAGTTGTGCAAGATCTGTAACTTAACTTCTCATCTATAGGTAGCAGTCTTCCTTAGCTCTGATCCAAGGCATCATTCACAGTGCCCAGAGCCCCTATATTTGGATATTCTCCATTTATGCTAGAGAAAAAAAAATTATGCTTTTGGAAAAAGGCTGTGAAATTACTTGGCAGGTTATTTATTCACTTGAAATCATCCAATGCTGAATGTTAAATTACATGCAAGATGCCTTAGGAAGTCTAACCTGTATTCTACAAAGAACCTAACTGAGGATAAAGGTTTCCCAAAGTCATAGGTAGTAGCTAGCAAAGCTAAAAATCCAAATTTAGATCATCAACCTCAAGATCCAATGCCATTTCTACCCTCCTATGTTGCCCCTCTGTTCTTTTTTGTCACAGACTTTACCAGCTTTGATTCAAAACACAAGCATGTTGCAGTTCATCTGGATTCACATCACTTTGCTTATTAACCAATACAAATTTAGAATAGGGTTTCATATTAGGACATTTTGTTAGTGATAAATTCAGGATGGGATATTGTGGGGATTTTAATTAATATTCATCAGATGAAACTGGAACCATATTAAATATGTTTGTAATTCTGTGATGAAATCTGTCTGAAAAATGAACTGCTCGAGGTTAAATCAGTTCATCTTTGTCTAGGTTGATTCTCTCCCCCCAAAATCAGGGAGAACTTGTATATCCAATCAGTTCAACACCAGTCAAATGAATCCATTGGCATTCTCATGATGACTTGATCTTGTGTTCATTTGAAGGCACTTGATGCTTATAGAAACCAATAAATGAAATCAAATTAGGAGCTTTGGAAAATGCAGCCCACTGCAGATTTTCTCAGCACGGGCTCAGTGATTATTTAAAGCCCAATTCATTCTTTCAGTAAACACAGCAGTATTCCCACACAACAAACTGTATACAGAAAAAGCAGATAAAAACATTCATCAAGACTCTGGTTCAGCTGACATGCCTGGGGCTCAGAAATTTCTACCAGGAGGATAGTCTGTACTCAGATAGGTGGACTCAATACTGGTCCCTGCTTCCCTCAGCCATTTTTTTTTTATTTTGCTGGAAGAATAGTTTTTAAAAATCAGTCATCTAAGCCAATAATCAATTCAGTATCTTTTTTTTACATCCCCAGGCTATGAAATATTGCCAAGGAAGTCAAGTTAACTTAAAGAAGATAGAAATTGTCCAGGCCCCATATGCCAAAAAGAAGAACAAGTGAATTTGGATGCTACTCCTTTCCTAATATTAAGCCACATCTTAATTGCATTTTGTTTTCCCCAGAGCCAGCACCTAATATTAGTAGTGCTGCTATTGTCATGGCCCTATAAAAGAAAGACTTTAATGTTCTTGAAGGTAGAGACTGGGTCTCTCTCTCTCTCTCTCTCTCTCTCTCTCTCTCTCTCTCTCTCTCTCTCTCTCTCTCTCTCTCTCTCTCTCTCTCACCTTTAGAAACTGACCTAGGCTCAGAGAGGGCAAGCAACTTGTCCAACATTGCACAGGCAGTGAGTTTCTTAGTTGAAATTTAGACTGAGCTTTTCCAGCTGTCTTACTCTACTGCTGATGTTAGGCCTGCCAAACCCTACTGGCCCTGACCACTATTGCATCCCTACATTCTTCATTCTTGTTTTTGCCCCTTTCTCTCTTCAACTTCGTTTGTCAGACATTTTATTCACCACAACCACTTTTTCCTTCCGGTGGGCACTCTGGGAATCTCTGTTTTTTCCATCATGATCCAGGAGCCTCAATTGGGAAATTCATCATCTTACAAAATTAAATCATCCTTGGTGTCTTTGAAGAAGTGTCCACATCAATGAGACAACAGAACCATCTACATAATGAAGTTCCCAAATAATATTGGAAAGCATACCATGGCTCTCAGTTAAATTTCCTAGGACTTCATCTCATTTTCCAGGTTCTTTGATCTCACTCTAAATGGACATTAATTTTTTGGCTACTTTGTCTTGTATTCATGATTAAGAAAAGCATCTTCATTGAGTTCAACTGTATTTAGCATGTAGCATTCTAATACATATTGTGTTTTGGGAAATTGATTTCCCACCCCTCATCACAACTCTTTACCCCTCTGATTGGAGAATGGAGCCATGGATGCCAAATCCCTAATTAAAAAGAATGGCGTTCAGGACAGATATCTCGTCATTTCCCATCTGGTTACACTATTCTAGGACTTCACTAACTTCTCTGCCATGCCCTGGCATGGGTATTTCCCCTTCCACCTTTATCATCCACATTCCCACTTTTTAGCTTCTTTTAATATTGTCCTTTCTCATCATCTGGTCACCTGTACGATGACAGGAATTCTCTTTTTTCCCCTTCCATATTTTTATCTTCAGAATTTAACACAAAGCACAGTATGTAACCTAGAATAGTAAGTTCTTAATAAATATTTGCTAACTATGGACTATATACTACATTGGTATTTAATAAACATTTATTGAATTGTTTTGTTGAATTAACTCGGAAAAGTTTGTCTTTCCTGTCTTTTATCTAGAATTCTAACACATGTAGTAAAAGACTCCTTCAGTGTGTGTTACATGGAAAAACCATGTCTGCCTTTGAGAATGATTTTGGAGAGATCAATTTCCCAAACAAAATATCTATTAGAATGGCCCATGGTAAACACAGTTGAACCCTATGAAGCTGCCTTTCATAATCATGAATGCATGACATTAAGTTCCATTTGGGATGAGATCAAAGAACCTGGAAAAGATGAAGTCCTTGGAAATATAACTGAGAGTCAGGGTACTCTTTCCAATATTGCTTCAGAACTTTAGTATGTAGATGGTTCTGTTGTCTCATTGATGTGGACACTTCCTCAAGATACCAAACACAATCTATCAATGTCTATGACATTCTTGAGTGCTTTACCCCATAAATTCTAGGTCTCAGTATTCTGAGATTACCAACGCAACCCAAGGGTAATCCAAGACCTGGAAAACTTGTAATACATCTCACTATTCAATGACTACCAACCTAGTCAAAGGAGTATTAGATACACTATTCTAGGTTCAGTAAAATCATACTAGAGGCTAAGAGCATAAAGACAAAAAATAACTTAAATAGGAACTCACTTTGGTTAGCCCTTGAGCATTTGTTATTTATCAGTAAGTTGTAAACTCTTAAATGGGCAATAACTGAGTTACAGGAATGTTAGCTCTGTGTCAGTTATTCTGAGGAAAGAACTGAGGCTGTAACCATTCCTCACAACTATACATGTACACATATGTGCACATACCCAGAATGACAAGGACCACATCAAGCTACTCTTTGTGAATTCTTCTCCTGAATCTGCCACTTAGTACCAGGGGACTAGGAATAAGTAGGTCAATTCAGGTGGGTGCAATGGATAGAGTATTGCACCTAGAATCAGGAAATTCTGAGTTTAAATTCAGCCTAAAAGACTTAACAGTTTTATGACTCTGGGCAAGCACTTAATCTCTATTTGCCTTTGTTTTTTTCATTTGTAAATGGGGAATCATAACATCATCTACCTCCCAGGTTAATTGTGAGAATCCATTGAGATAATATTTGTAAAACACCTAGAACAGAATCTAACATCTAGTTGGTGCTTAATAAGTTTTTTTTTTGGTACATTCTCTAACTAGCATTTATTATGTGCTTACTATGTACCTGTGCTAAGTTCTAGAGATACAAAAAAAAAAAGGCAAAAGATAGTCTCCACTTTCAAGGAGCTCTAATGGGGGAGCCTAATGCAAAAAACAACATGCAAATAATTATGTACAACCAAGATCCAAACAAGATAAACTGGGAATAATCTCAGAAGAAAGGCACTAAGATTAGCTAGCAGGCCTGAGAAAAACTTCACTTATTTCAATAGTTTTCAATTTCCAAATCTATAAAATGGAAGAGTTAAATTAGATGACCTCTAATATCTCATCTAACTCTAAATTAATTATCCTATAATTCCCTTCCCTCTGATTCCATCTACCTATTACGAGAGAATCTGGTTAGGGAAATAGCTGGACTATTAGGATTGGTCCTATCCACTTATCCCTCCAGAAGACAACAAAAAAGACTGAGTCTTGATTGCTTATTAGTTTGTTTGTTTAATGGAGATGCTCATTTCTATTTCTTTTATACCTTTTTGCCATTAGAATCAAGCTGTTATATTTCCATATTGATACTATTTATGGCATATGTGAAAGAAATTACATTTTGAGTTGCTAGGCAATATGAATATAAGCAACATCTTTTCACTTTACACCCAACTCTTGATTACTCATGCAAATTAGAAATGTACCTCAGCCTGGATAAACTAAAGCAGCAGATAATCCCAAAATAATGTCTCCGATTTTAGAAAGAGTGGATGTAATTTTCATAATATTTGCGTTCCAAATATTTTCTTAGATATAAATACTCAACAAGTATTTAGTGAATACTTTGTATATAAGCAGTTTTGCTATGAAAGACATTGTCAGTCAGGATAGTAGTCCTAGAGGAAAGCTCATATAGAATGTTTAAGTGATTACAAATCATTTACTTAGTGGTTGGTTTACAAATGGATAACTGAAAAACTACCATCTTTGAATCTTCAGGATTTTTTTCATCAGGGCATAGTATTATAGCTAAGCATATACATATTTTTATAAGTGTCTTAGAAAGGGTTCTCTCATTAGGAATATTTGAAGGGGACTTCTGGGTCACATGATCAACAAGATGGAAGACTAGACATTTTTCTCCAAACCTTTCAAACTCTTGAAACTCTCCAAAATAGGAATTATGTGTAAGAGACAAAGCATATTCTCTCTCTCCATAGTCTAGCACCCCAGAAATCTGAGAAAGGTAATATTCTGGTGAAAAGCAAAGAAGTTTAATTCCTAACAACACTGCCCACCAAATCTGATAGGACTATACCGACCAACTCATAGGCTTGCAATAGAATTCAATTCTATTTCCTCTCCTCTCAGTATCACCAAAAGGGAGAGGTTTGCTTTAGGTAAGTCATGCTTCTGTGTACATCAGAAAAGAAACTGAGGAAGAGAGTGAACTGTGGTAACACAAATTTATGGCGCTATCTGTCACTCTACTAACCCTGATAGGAAGAACCTGTTAACTAGTTAGAATCAATTCTGTCCCTTAAGAAGTTACATGAAGGCAAATACAGAATCTAGTGAACTGTGAATTGCCCATCTTGGGAAGAAGCTAAAACAGCTTTGTAATATAACCCTCTGGGGATCCTTCTTTTCTTCTATTTCTTTGCATTGTTCGTTTAAAAAAAAATTTAATCTCTTCTAGCTATTTTCTGAAATTCCGCATTCTAGTTGGGCATATCTTTCCCTTTCTCCTTTCCCTTTCCTTTTCCTTTTTTTCTTTAGCTATTTGTAAAAATCATTTTGGTTTTTTGTTCATTTTCTTTGTTCAATATTGAACAATATTGCAAATTTCTGGCTGAAGTCCTTTAGATACTCTATTTTCTGGATTTAATCCCTTAAATCTATTCATTACTTCCACCTTATGTTCATAAGGGCTGTTATTTAGGTCATACCTATACAGTCTGATATTTTCCCCCACTTTCTTCAATTTAAGTCTAAATTTTGCAATAAAAAGTTCATGATCTGAGCCAAAATTAGTCCCAGGTTTCATTTTAATTGACTGTATAGAACTCCTTGACTACAAAGTATATAATTAATCTGATTTTGATGCTGACCATCTGGATAGAGTTGCCTTCTGAGTTGTTGAAAAAGAATGCTAGCTATGTATAACCAGCAAATTATCTGACAAAACTCTTTTGTTCTCTGCCCTACTTCACGTTGTATACTCCAAGACCAAACTTGCCTTTTTTTCCCCCAATTATCTTTTGATTTTTGATTGGATGACATTCTAATCCCATATGATAAATATGACATTGGAGGGGGTGTAGTTTCTAGAAGATATAGATCTTCATAGAATTGAGCTATTTTGGACTCTAGTATCAGTGGTTGGATCATAAATTTGTATTACTGTCATGTTGCATAGTTTGCCATGGATTCAAACAGTATCATTCTATCATTTTAAAGATTATACTCCAGTATTTTTTTTCTCATCCCTTTATTGAATATGAAAACTACTCCATTTCTTTCTTCTAAAGGAATCTTGCCCCCAGTGCATTTAGATTCAATGATGTCCAGGATGTCAATGTTTTCATCTTTCCAGCTTCTGTGTGATCGGATTCAGCTTATCTTGATTCATAGATCTTTTTCTAGGTTCCTGAGCTATATTAATTGTTATGGCTTTGTATTTTTTTTTTCTAACCAGAATTACTCCAGCTGAGTTTCGCTTCATTTTTGACCCAGGTGCTTCATTAGTTCTAGAACTATTTGGCTTTGCCCTTCACTCTTCTCCAGTAGTATATTAGACACTTCCTGACCTGTGGGGCTTATATTCTGGTAGCATACTTTTTAGTATTTTCATACTATCCATGCGGTTTTCTTGACAAAGATCCTGAAGCTCTTTGTTATTTCCTTCCCCAGCTGGATCACTTTTTGCCAAAATTCTCTGCAATGTCCTGTCCATCTTGGGTATTCTTTCACTGTATAGCCCATAGTTTTATTGATCTATAAATGTTAGGAAACTGAATTGCTTCCATTTGAATTGGCTTAGGAAGATTCTGGCAAGATAAATCCCTGAGATTGAGGTCCTTTCTTAAGTTCAACTCTACTATACAAAGCACAACTCTGATGGGGTGGCCACATTGTTCAAATGTCAAACATCTTGTTCCCTTGAAGACGATTATTTATAAAGGATTTTCATGAGGCAAGTGTTTAAATGGTGATCAGAAGTGTTACAAAGACATTCTTAGTCTCTGAAGAACTTTTAAATTGATTGTGTAGCATAGAAGACATTGATACATGACTGCTCAGCACAGTGTACCTACTTTAAATAAGGCACTGTCCTGAATGAGAAAAAGCAGAATTGAAGTAACTCAAAAGAAAAGTGAAACACACAAATTTAGACATGTTCACATGGACCATTTGTGCCAGATATGTGGTAGGGCATTCTGAACTTGTATTGGTCTGATCAGCAATAGTTGGACACACTGTAATTTAATTCTAACTGTTATATAATGATGTCATTTTGGTCCTCTTCAAAAATGCAAGACAAACAAATAGAACTCTGAGGTTTGCATGTGCTATCTGTATATATATATTACATTGTTTGATCCTCATTATAATCTTTTAAGGTAAATGCTACTATTACCCCTATTTTACAAATGAGAAAATTGAAGCTAAATGAGATTAAGTAATTTACTGATGGTCATATAGCCATTGAGTGTCTAGGACAGGATTTAAATTCACATCTTCATGGTTTTAAGTTAAGCACTCTCTCTATTCTATTAACTGGCTGCTGGATGTAGTTTAAACTTTATTGACTGTCACCAAAAAATGGGCTCCAATAGACATTCTAAAGGAAAATTCACTGGATTTTGTGATTGACAAGATTAAGATGGGAAGGTGATAGAGGGAAGTGTCAAAGATGCATTTGGGAAAATCATGGTAACATTGAAAGAAACAGTAAAGTCCAGAGATATAATCAAATTTTGGTCACAGAGCTTGAAGAAAAAATATCTAAGAAATCATGAAATTCTGCTACCTTCATTTTACAGAGGAAGAAATTAAACTCAAGCAGGGAAAGTGACTTGGCCCACTTTCCCTGGGCTGGGATTTGAATCTAGGTCCATTTGACTCCAAACACACTGTACTTCCAACTGAACCACACTACATTCCTTTATGATGAAGTGAGTCCTAGAGATTTGCAGTAATGACAGGAAATCAAGTGATAATGTCCATTAGCATGACTGAAATGCAGGACTGGAACTAAAGAGGGAGATCAGGTTTCAAGATTTGTGAGCCATTTATATGCAATACGTAACTGAAATTGTGGGAATGGATGAAAGCTTTGGGGAAATAACAACAAAAATAATAAGGCAGAAGTTGACTGATGATTCCTAGGTCCATACACATTTAGGAGAGAGAAAAAATAAAATCAGGATTAAACAAGACAAAAAGAAATAGTCAGAAAAATAGAAAAAACAGGTTAAGAGAGAAACCTGTAAGCCAAAAGGACTAGAGGTTTTCAAGGGTAAGCAATTAATTAATTGCCTTCAAGGTAAGCAATTAATATTCTATCTAGAGGGGTCAAGGATGAAGTTTGAGAAAAAAAGTTATACAAGTTACACAAATGATAAAGTTTAAAGGTAAGATTAAAAAGTTAGAATATGACTAACATTATTAGATAGCATTTTCTTGCTCTCAAGGCTCACAAAGCACTTTATCATATATGTTGTCTCATTTGAGCCCTATGACACTCCTATTAGTTAAGAGGTAGTATTATTATCTTTACTTGACATATGGGGACTGAAGCTGAGACACATGGAATGACTTCCCAGAGTTGCAGAGTTCATAAATGTCTGCAAGTTAGAACTCATGTCTTCCTGACTTCATTCTCCACAACACCATCCAACTGCTTCACTCGAGGTAAATAGTGGGTGTAAATCATTTAATAAGTTTGACAAGTTTGCCAATGGGGAGAGAAAAAAGGAAACATATAAGCCTGAGGGAATATAAGCCTGAGGGAATAGGAAGGATAAAGAAAGTCTGTCTGTCACTTTATATGTATGTTCCCCATTTCTTTTCCTCAAAACAAGATTGTTGCAAGGAAAGTATTTTGTAGACCTTAAATGGCTATAGGAGTGGCAGCTAGCTAGTCTTCCTTCCATCCAGCTCCATTGCTCTTTAATTCATTTTGCTTTATTGAGGATATTGTGCCCAATGAAATCAATTGAGCAGAGCTCATCATGCAATGTCAAGAAATCTCATTGTTAGTCTGAAAGGATGTTGTCCTGGATTGTAATCATTAAGGAAATAAAGCTTTTGATATAGATTAGTGAAAAACTGTTACCAGGAACTTTGTGGGGTTAGGCCCAATTACCTGAGGGCAACTAGAAAGAAGGATTCCAATATTGAAACCTACTAATAAGATAATGGAGCTATAACACTTCATCATCCTACTATATTATACCCAGCTTTACACAACAATAAGCAGAACTGATCTTCCATTCTCTGTTACTGGGTTTCTAAAAGAAAGGAATCTTCATCTATTTCATTCCCTTTATTTTCCAGATGAGGTAACAGAGACACAAGGAGATTCCACAATTAATCACAGGACATAAAGAATTATTTTGGAGGTCAGAGGTGAGATTTTAACCCACTACTATTGATTCCAGAACCAGAGCTCTATAGTATAGTAAACTATACTATGTTTTATGGCATGACATTAGTTCTGACATTTACAGAATTGGAACAGTAAATGATATTTATTTTATCCTATTCACTCAAAAAACGCGATTTCTTATGCTCTATCTTGTCATCCTTGCAGACAAGATGGTATAGGTTTTATTATTACCATTATGTAGATGAAAAGAATAAAATTCAAAGATTAGTGATGACTTAAAGGGAACATCATAAATGGTTGTCCCATGAAAGAGGGATGCAATGTGTTCTCCTTAGAACCAGAAGGCAGATAAAGATGCAAGACTGGGCAGGGGTATAGATGAACAAGGTGAAAATGTGTTGCTATTGTTGTTTGGCCATGTTGTTCAGATTCTGCATGCTGCCATTTTGGGGCTTTCTTGGCAAAGATACTTGGATGTTTTGTTGTTTCCTTTACTGCTTTATTTTATTAATTAAAGAGGTATTAAGAGATATTATTATTATCAACCTTACTTGACAGATGGGGAAACTGAAACTGAGACATATCGAATTTGCAGAATTTCCCAGATTTGCAGAGCTCATAAATGTCTGTAAGTTAGAACTCATGTCTTCCTGACTGAATTCTCCACGACACCATCCAACTGCCTATGTTAAGTAAATAGTGTAAATCATTTGATAAGTATGGCAGGTTTGTCAGTGAGAGGGGAAAAGGAAACATATAAATCTGAGGGGATAACAGGGACTTTGTCACTTTATATATATGTTTCCCATTTCTCCCGTTAAATTTCTTCAAAACAAGATTGTTGCAAGGCAAGTATTTTGTAAAGTTTTAATGGCTACAAGAGTAGCAGCTAGTGGCCCAAGGATCAAAATTACAAAGAAACAATTTAGGATTAGGGTTTGAAAAAATTGTAGATAATGAATGCTTTGGCAAAGGTGGAGTGGGTTACTTTGGGAGAAGTGGAGCCTCTCTTCCTCAGAGATCTTAGAACAAAGGCTGACAATTCCAATAGATTTAGGAGGGAGAGAGCCATTTGCACCCAGAAAAAGGATTGTGGGGACTGAGTGTGGTCCTTAACATGGTATTTTCACTTTTTGTTATCTGCTTGCATTTTTTTCCTTTTTGAACTGATTATTCTTATGTACCATGATAAATGTAGAAGAATTGTACATATTTAACATATATTGGATTACTTGTTGTCTAGGGAGGGAGTGGAGGGAAGAGAGGGGAAAAATTTGGAATATAAGATTTTGCAAGGGTGAATGTTGAAAATTAGTTTAAAAATTAGCTTTAAAAAGAGCAAAGACAGAATGGCTGCTTGTCAGAAATGTTGTAGAGAGGATTCTCATTCAGACATAGATTAGTTTAGATGGGGGCAGCTAGGTGTCTCAGTATAGAGAACATTGGGCCTCAGGAAAACCAAGATTCAAATCCAGCCTCAGACTGGATTTGACCTACTAGGCGTAGATCTCAAAGCAAGACATTTCCCCTCTATTTGCTCATTTTCCTCACTTCTAAAATGAAGATAATAATAGCACTTAACTCACAGAATTGTTTTGAATATTAAATGAG
The DNA here is from genome assembly GCF_048593235.1 of Sminthopsis crassicaudata. Taxonomy (NCBI): domain Eukaryota; kingdom Metazoa; phylum Chordata; class Mammalia; order Dasyuromorphia; family Dasyuridae; genus Sminthopsis; species Sminthopsis crassicaudata. Next base: position 616,088,934 of record NC_133618.1, on the reverse strand, counting down.
ACTATAATTGTAAACTGCTTAACACATAAGTTCTATATAAATGTTATTTATTAATTATTTCTAATTATGATTATTATTGCTGTATTATGGTCTTTTGGATCATCTTCCAACTGTGATTCCATAATTGCCTGGGGTCCCGCACAGAATAGATCCTATACTAGAGAATACATTCATCTTCTGATGTTAGGTGGATATTAAATGAATTTTCAATAACAACCATGTAAATGTCAGGCTTTATTTCAAATGCTGGACC